>NW_020885089.1:33097-126961 GCF_003945725.1 Corapipo altera | reverse complement strand
GGAGCCCTGAAAGTTAATCACTGTTCGCTTTTGAATGAGAAAATCCTCGCATGACAAAGAAAATCCAAAATAATATGTATTGAATGAACTGTTAACATACTAAACTGTCTCTGGTTGAGTACTAAGAGCTGTGCAGCAGGTCTCCTACCTCAATTGCAAAGTTGCTGCAGGACAACGAACCCCAAAAACAACAAGAAAGAAGCTGTCTGCTGGACTCCTCAGCCACAGAAGGAAGAGCTCCAAACATTGCTCGGAGGGACCGAATAATGTCGTTTGTAGATCTAAAGTTATGGACTTCTGGTGGAGCCCCTGTGTGAACTCATAAGAGTGAGTCCAACATACTTGGAGTAAAGAAACTGATAAAGCTTTTCATAAGCTAAAACAAAACTGATGAGGGCTCTAACCCTTGATTTAAATCATTGGCTTTCACCTCAGCGCTTTCTGAAATACCAAACCACACTGATTGACCAAAATAATCAATCCAGCTTCTTCTTCAAGAAGCCACCAAAAATACAGTTGCACATGACTGCTTAGAGACAATAAGAGCAACGTACTCAAGCCAACCAGACTTGAAAGAAGAACCCCTGAAAGATGCTAAAGACTTCTGGTTCACAGAAAAAATTTCGCCTAGAAAAGAGGACGTAAAGCTAGATATGCAATAACCACGATAAATGAAGTAATAAAGGCAAGAGCCCTCCTTGTCAATACCTTAACTCGAAAAAAACAGATTATAACACTTCAGTTGCCAGAAAAGTTGCTATTATGCATTGAAAGGCTCACCAAAAAAGAGTGTTACTGGCCTTGAAAGAAGAAATGCCATGAATGATCGGAGGCAAAAAGGGCAGTAAAAGCAGAAGAAAGCAAAATCCAGTATTTGATCCCTGATGGTAAAATTCAAATTCAGTAGTCAAAGACAGAGCCTAGATACTCTAAAGAAGACTGAAAGTTAATCCAGAATTTAAGAGGAAAAATAGAAGAAAAACAAATGAACCAAGACACCACAGAGTAAGTTAGTAATATCCTCTTCTATTTTATGAGCACTTATCATAACAGAACACAAGAAAACACATTAGGAGCAGAAGCTCTGTACAAATATCTAAGCCAAAATATAGTAACACAAAATCTCTATACCATTGTGAGACAGGAGACGCATAGCAAACTTCAACTAAGACAAAGAGAAAAATAGTTATCCAAGACAGAAATAGCAAATCGATTTTTAGAACTACCCAGAAAAAGGGGGGTATAGATATTTGCTTGTTCTCACTGACACTTTTTCAGGTTGACCTGAGGCGTATCCTTGTCAAACTAATGTAGCCAGAAACATGATAAAAGTACTATTAAAAATTATATTGTACATTTATAAAAACAACTTAAAAATGTTAAAGAGCTAATCCTCGAAACAAGCTTGTAACCTCGAGAGGCCAATTCATAATGTTGTACCTAGAGATTATATATGTAAGATCTTTTACAGGTGAACCCCTGGAGCCACAGTGAAAAATCTACATCAAGTGATGCTAATTACACGAACTGCAATCAAAATTAAAAAAAAGGCAACTTCCTTAAATACATTACACCAAAGTCAAGAAAACGCCAAATCTGTGTAGACAACATCACCAACAGAAAATTTAAAATAAAATTAAGACATAAACCAACGAATGGAAACTTAAAGACATTTTTGAAACTTTTGACTCTATTACTGTATACAATAACTAAGACAAAATATACAAAGTTAACATAAAAATCAAAAAGTCACGAATCAATAAGTTAATAATAAAAAAGGGGAGGGAATTGTGATAAATAAATAATTGTGATTCATGAAACAAATGGGTGATTACATCAAAATAAAGCAAACGGACTGTAAAACTTAATTACACCCCCATAAAGAAATAAAACAGACCCTCACAAGGTCAAGAGACCGAAAACCTCCTTACTATCCTAAGAATGAAATATAGTAGAACTTTAAATCTTTAGGCGCCTGTTCGTTCAAGAATACATGAATTATGACTGGTTGTAGAGATAACCCTTTTAGCTTTAGCTGTAAGAAAACCCATATATTAAATACTTAGCAAAAACCTGTAGAATGTATATGTATATGATATAATTAATATGCATGAAGTAACTAAGATAAATACTAAATGTACCCTGTAGTAAGGGTGTGCAGATTTGGGAAACTGGTCCCATTTCTGTCACCCAGCCGGTTGCTTGCTTTTACCATATAATAAAGTATTATTTGAAACTTATAGAAACTCAAGACTTTGTTTATCACACTGGAAAAGATAACAGCACCAGTAACAAACTCTAAAATAGAACACAACCGACTATTAGTTACAGCCTTGTATTGATTTGTTTAGGTTTATTACATTTGGGGATTCAAAAGACAAATTCTGCCTTGCTCAGATTCTGTGAAATACAAATATGTGTAATTTTGAAAGTATCTAAATTGTCTTAAACTGCATCTGTTCTAGTCTCTGTGCTAAGCAGCAGAGGTGTGTCCCTGTTATCAAGTGACAAGCTTAAACCAGAACTGTTGCTGCTTTGCCAGGAAGCATCCCTGATCCCCTAGTATGCTCCTGTAAGCAAGACCCTGGTTTGGGACAACCTGAGTGAGTTTTACTGTGGCTTTATTTAGATTGCTGTAGTTGAAAGTTGCTTTACAGTTGTTAAATTCTTAAATGCATCTGCGTAAGTTAAACTATTATAACTATTTTGTTCAAGTAATGTGTTTAGAATTTTCAAGCATTCCTATTTTTCATTACTTAATACATACAAATATTCTCAAAATATTATGTTATCCCAGAAAAGTATATAATATCAGCAAAAATTCAGAATTAGTTGCTTATAAATCCTAGTTGATCATGTCTTTTCAGAGGCTGGGTGAAACTGCTTAAGTCTGAAAGGACGTGACTGTTCTCCAGTTTCATTTTTTTGCATCCAGAGAGGCAGAAATCTGCCCTATGAATTACTGTGAATCCTTACATTAGAAAGGTAGAAGTTTCAGTTTCAGAAATGCTGTTCAAATCCCAAACTGTGTGTGACTTGATAACAGAAAGGTAAAAGAGATAAAACTATATTTAATCCAATCATGCAAATAAAACCCTTATCAAAATCAGTAATCCCATCCTCTGAAGGATTTCGAACAACCAGTTGTTTATACATAATGAAAACTGACACTTATCAATCTGCTCTCAATTAATGTCTTGCTACTTGCCTTTATCAAAGGTACAGTGGCCTTCCTGAAATTCAGTGTGTTTTGCTTTACAATAAGAGAGAATTGTTCTGCAGTACAACATGATAAAATGCTGCTCAAAATTATAAAAGTAGAGTTAAAGAAAATACAGAAGTTAGAGACCTAAGAAGCTGAATTAAAACTAAATGTGATTGTTCTAACCAATGTTATTTGAGAAGCAGGATTGAAGAATGCTCCAGAAAAAAGTCAAAAAACCAAGCCATGGAACCTATCTCCAACAGAGCAAATTACACTGCAAAGAATCATCACTAAGCCTTCAGCTTCAAAGAAAAACTGCGAAATTACCCACGATAACCACTTAAAACTGACTGAACTATTAATAACAAATTTTTAAGTTTTTTATTAAAGGTGAAGAACAACTAGAAGAGGCAGATGAACAAGAGCCGAGAGTCAACTACATCCCAGACATCAGAAACAACTTTGACTTCTCACAGAGGACACTGAATTTCAAGTTGTATTAGCAGACTGTAATACTGAATTATCTATTCATTTTTCTAGGTGCAGACTTTAAACAGAAATCATGCATTGCTGCCAATCACACATTACTCACATAACTCAAACATTGGTTTAACTTCTCCACAATTAAGGAAGTCTTAAAAACTGTTGTTATGGGTTATAAATCTAAAAGAGGAATTTTCCCTTCCCCTGCTTTCCCTGTAAGAGAAAACAGAGTTCGAAGGGGGAAGGGAGTTGATTAGCCTTACAAAGGAACTGGCTGATCTGTTTAATGGGCCATTAACTGCTGGAGTGAGGGGGGGATGTTTTGGGCAGACGGGGGAGGACACGGGAGACGGCAGAGTGCTCGGACCAGGACAGGGACGGGGATGGTTTTCAGGCATTTCTAGAGGAAAGTCTGGGAGCCAGTTCTCTTCCCTGGTTTTTTCGTCCTGGTGAGACCTGACTATCGGCCCTGCACCACCAGTGTCTTGTGATTCCCGCCGGGGCCGACAAGTCTTTGCTGCTTCTTTTCATCGGAGAGGTCTGTGCTTGCTGGGAGAAAAGAGGAGAGAGCCTTGGAACACTACCATCCGGGAACAGTGAGTCCTCTTGGGGGGTGAACTTTTTTTTCCTCACCCCTTCCCTCCGTTGAGGAAAAGGGGCCCCCCTATTTCCCTCTCGGTTTCTCCTGCGGGCCGGGACTGCTCCCTCCAGATCCCCCTGCCCACGTGGTGGTTACCGGAGCCCAACAGCGCCCCCTGCTGACCACGACAGGGTACTGCAGATCCTACAGCTTCAGAGGTCACACAGCGCCCCCTGCTGACCACGACAGGGTACTGCAGATCCTACAGCTTCAGCGATCCCACAGTGCCCCCTGCTGACCACAACTGGATACTGCAGGTCCTACAGCTTCAGCCATCCCACAGCACCCCCTGCTGACCACGACAGGGTACTGCAGGTCCTACAGCTTCAGTGGTCCCACAGCGCCCCCTGCTGACCACGACCAGGTACTGCAGGTCCTACAGCTTCAGCGATCCCACAGCGCCTCCTGCTGACCACGACAGGGTACTGCAGGCCCTACATCTTTGGCAGTCCAACAGCGCCCCCTGCAGACCCTGCACCTTTAGTGACCAAACAGCGCCCCCTGCCGGCCACAATTAGGACTGTGCTAAAGGACAGAGAAGTATTCTTTTAGACTTTTTGTTGTTGTTGTTGTTGTTGTTTTTTCTAGGATTGCTGTCTAGTTCCTTGGTTGTTTTTCTTTGTGTTACTCTTTTTGCCAACATACATATATCTTTTAATAAAGGGTTGTTATTTCTTCTGTTTTTCCACATTTTCCTCGAGTAAAGCCCCTTAATTTTGATATTACAATTGCTGAGAGAGAGGAGTTTGGTCTACCTCATAACTCATCCTCTTTAGCAAACAGTTCAGTCTCATCAGACTGCAACAACTGTAAAGACAAGTAATGTTATAATTTGCTGTTTTTCAAAAGCTAAAACAATACTTGCAAGTTAGAGTGCATGTCACACTGCAGAAGTTACAACATTATACTCAGTGAAAGGGAGTATTGATGCCTTAAGACCCTTTTAGTTTCTTATTTTTCTAATTTTGTAAGCTTTATAAGTTTTATAAGAAGTAGAAGCAGCAACCCTTGTTCCCTGTAGCACAAGTAGTTTACACATTCCTCAACCCTCTTACCCCATTCCATGCTCCCTATATCAATCCTACTGCTGAATTCAGTAGAAATGTTTAGTCTTTTGTCAAGGCAAGGCCTATGCTGTTTAGAGAACACTCATATCTTGGCCTGAACAACAGAACACAGTCAAGAACTAGGTGACCATGTACCCTTTGTTCTCTGAGGATGATGAGAATGATGAAGAGGGGGTCCCAAAATACACCCCAGACTCAATTCCCAGGGGGTGGGCCTGAGGCGGACCAGAGCAAAGGCAACAGGATGGACAAAACTTGGATTGGTGAAGCAGTATTATAAAATGTAACATCTCAGGCACAGCCGGCGCGCGTCCTGTAACATCTATGCCTTGACAGAAATTAAAACCTTTCTTTATCTCACCCTCAATTAACTGCTCCTGAGGTTTTTTTTCTTAGCGTCAGCAACAGGCATCAGCTGGTGGCTCATACGTGGAAATCAGAGACCTGAGGCTACTCCAGATTGGAAACTTTCATCCTGCAGGAATTCTTCGTCAGCCGGCATTTTTTGAGAATTCCCACAGTGATCTAGGGAAGCCTCAGCTCCACAGAACACCGCAAGGAGCACAGAGGTGAGTTAAGAAAAGGGTGAATAAGGGAAAAAGGTACCTTGTTTGGTTAGCAGCTGCGGAAGAGTTTTTGTGTTTCCGGGAGATAGGGAACACGGGAAGACTGGAAAGGGAACTTAGGACTTGGGCCCATAAAGTCACGGGAGTCACTTTCCAGTTGGCGAAAAGGGTTTTTCGCCGATCCAGGTCAGAACGGGTTTCAGCCTAGGGCTGGGTTTTGTTTCGGTCAGGAGGGGACGCCCTTCTAGTGTGTTCTGATTCTGTGAGGAGCTGGGTGGGCTCTGGAGCTAGATAGGCTTGGTAGTTAAGAGGTTACAGCAATAGCTTTGTAACCCTAAGGTAACATGTTCAAATCTTACTGCATGGTTGTGGTTTGTTCATGTTTTGCAATCATGGGTTGTGTAGATTCAAAAGTTAAAATTCATAAGGAATCTCCCCTAAGTTTAGTTTTGAAACACTGGAAGACTTTAACTGGTCCTGACACAGTTTTAAGAAAGGAAGAACGTTGTAGGCTATCTGTAAGTGCATGGCCTTTGTTTGGACAAATAAGAGGAGTGACTTGGCCGGAATTTGGTTCTTTTGAGCTAGACACAGTATTGAAATTAATTTCGCTCCTTAATGTAGAACAGAAATGGGAAGAAATCCAATATGCAAAGTTGTTTATGTTTTTATTAACACACCCCAGATTGAGAGAAGGAGGTAAGAAAAACAAAAGCTCAGAAAAGGTAGAAAAATCAGAAACGGCTTTAGAAAAAGGTCGAGTTAAGACTGCTCCTGTCCCACGAATTTTATTTAAAAACAGGGAACGATGATTTGAATATGTTAATGTTGCCTGATGGGAGAGAAAACAGCCCAGGGGGAGCTGGAGCTGCAGGAATGGCGGCCCCTGGACCAGCTCCTGTTGCACAGGTGGGGGTTGAGCAGACAGGAGCTGCTGGAAAGCTCCCTGGTGCGGCTGCACCAGGGAGAATTGGGCAAATCGGGGCCTCCGGAGGAGGTGACTCGGGGCCGGCGGGAGCGAGTCCTGCCGGTGTAGCCGATAGAACAGAGACTGTCAGTTTGGTCGGAGTAGGCACTGTGGTGCAGATAAGATCAGCTTTTGTTGAAACTGCTTTCGGCACGGCAGAACTGAGCGGGAGTTATACAGACGCTGCAGGGCTAGCTGACTCAGAGATAATATCTAGTTTGGTCGCAACAGGGGTAACAGCAGGAGAGGCTCCTGGCCCCACGGGGCGAGCATAGAGGAAGCAGCCCGTAGCCTTGCAACCACCGGCGGCTTTGACTGAGCAGATAAAGTTGTCATGGTAACAGCAGAGGTGAGCGCGGGCATAGCGCAGCAAGTGAGAGCTGAAGTTGATAGTTCTACTAGTGACGTGATAAGAACTGTGAAGTCTGAAAAGTCAACTTTTACTAGAGTTGATTTTGGCGTGGTGACACCAGAGAAAGTTATTATAGATGCGGCATCTGTTGTAGAAGCAAGGGAGACTTTAGAAATCGCGGCGAAAGCACCGCTGGAACCGGTCAGTGTAGAGACGGTGGCAGGCGTAGGAGTCGCTGGCTCTGACGGTGACAATGAAGTGAATGTGTCGGCCCCAGAAGTGGCAGGAGCCCCAAGTGTAGGTGTATTTGTGGAACCGAGCAGCCCAGCACCGCAGACGGGTGCTGAGACCGTTGATTCTATCGGTAGCGATAGCGATGTGAGAACTGTAAAAACGGAGCTGTATGCCCCGAGTGAAGGAGAGATGCCAGAACTGACTGCTGTGAACACAGCAGACTGTACTACTATAGTGGCAAATACAAAGGAAATAAACTGGTCTAAAATGTGCGAGGTTAGACAAGAAACGAGTGAGTCGCCCACGGATTTTTTGAATAGACTGAAAGATGTCATCAGGAAATATACTAATATTGATATAGAATCAGAGCTAGGGAAAAAACACCTAGTGTATTTGTTTGTGGGACAGTCCACAAATGATATAAAGAGAAAACTACAAAAGGCAGGTGGTAATGAGAAGGATATTGATGAATTATTGGATATAGCTTGGACGGTGTATCAGAATAGAGAACAGAAAGCGAGTACGGTGGGCGGTGAAGCAGTTGTAAGAACAGCCGTTGCCGCGGCAATGGAACTCCCAGCTCAGAGTGCAGGGGAGATTTCTGGAATGGTTGTTACCACGGCGACGGAGCTAGCTGGCTTGGGGAAAAGAAAGTTGTTGCCTGTTTCTAATGTAGGAATGCGCGTAACAGGGCAAAACCAAGCAAAGTTTGTCCCAGCTATACTAACAGGCGAGAAAGGAGGAGAAGACCCAGGGACAGAGAGAGCGAGGCTCGAGCAGGGAACAATCTCGAAGTCTAAGACTGTGGCAAGCACAGTGAGGCGGGGACAGGTAGAGCTAGTCCCAGTTGTTACTTTAACTGATGAGGAGGCTTTGGTCCCTGCTAGTGTAATCCAAGCAGGGGCGGCAAATGAGAGTGCTGTAAAAACTGTAAAACCGTTTGGCGCAACGGCACGAGGAGGTGCTGGGGCCACTTACTTTGCCGAGGTGACGGGACCCAGCCCTACCCCTACTATTCCGAGAACTGCCCCAGGCATAACAAACACGACTGTAGATCGAGTCGTAGCAAAGGCACCGAGAGCTACGTGAAAGGCAAGGGCAAAGAGAATGAATGAGTGTGTAGGACCTCCCCCGCCTATGCTGGCTGGCGTGGGGGGGGGGGGGTGACCCTTTCCCCTGTGACTACTGATCCCATGCGGGCAGTTGCAGTGGGTGCAAGTGTTGTAGAAATTTTAAAACCACCCGACGACTTTACGGTTGTCATAGCAATAAGGATACCTACTCCCATAACAAACGGAGCAGGGCGAGAGCGACCAGTGTCCAGTCTATTCCAACGTGTAGAAAAGGAAGGGGGACATCACGTGACGGTCGCAGGCGCCGCCACCTCTCTGTGAGCACAGGGGCAGCGTTGACCACGGGCACAGAGAAAGTCCAACTGCGGGACAATTAGAATCTAAGTTTGGTACAGGAGCTGCTGCCACTCCTGCAGACAGAGCGGGGACCGCAGCAAGCGCAAGAGCAAATCACTTCCCAATTGTGGCCAATACAAACAGAACTGCTCATAACACCTTGGCAACTGCAAGCAGGAGACCGGTTAAAGGTACAGAAGCTGCAGGAAAACCTAAAGCAGTATCTGTAAATGGAGTCCCAGTCCAGCCTGACACGGGACCCTCTGGCTCCGCCATTAGGGGTGGAGATGGAGCTGTCGCTCCCCCTCCAGCTCTCCCAAGCCTCCACAATCCGCACCCTCCCACCAGGCCGAAGAAGGTGGGGCAAAATCAGTGCGCATTTCCAACAAACACAAAAGTTAAAACCCGCCAGTACAATATATGTAATAGGTAATGCTTTGAAAGAAAAATTGAATTATAATGCCATAACTATAATTAAAATTGCAAGAATAAGTAAATCCAAGCCAGTGTTTGAACTTTTAAGATTTAAATTGAATAAATATTGGGTGATTCATTGATTCTCCTGTATGTTAAAATTGCCTAATCCTTTGTTAAGTAAGAGTTCATTGAAAAAATCAAAAGTTGACATCAAATTTTGCAAAGGGGAGATAAAAGTTATGATTTTTAATACTAATTATGTCAAAGCAATTGTCTTTTTCATACAGGAGAACCATGAAGAAGTCCCTGCAGAGGCTGAGAGTGCTGTCATCCCAATGGTATAGACCAGCATCACACTCAGACCAAAATCAGTAATTACCAAGAATGCTACAAACATAGTATACACCACAAAATACTATTGCCAACTATAAATACTATTATCAACATGATGAAGCAAATGATGAGTGTTCTTTCTGTAAAGAGAGGGGACACTAGAAAAATTATCTAGGTCTGAAAAGAAAAAACTGACTTGTCCCCAACAAACAAAGCTAGAAAATAGAAACTATCTATTAACCCCTGCGTCCTCTGTATTTTAAAACTGTTACAGGCTCATAACCTGTGAATATTTCTACCCTAACTCAGTAAGAGGAGGGTACTGTTTTATTTTAAATGTAAACTAATAATGTGTCAGAAGTTGACTGTTTACAGATAGTCTGTTCCAGCAAGCAGACGTGAAAGCAATACCAAAGTTGTGCCATCAGAACTCAAACTGAGTCATAGAAACAACTGCAAATGAAATACACCAGAACCAAAGAGTGTTAAACTGCAATAACCGAGAGTGAGTAGACAAGAAGCCAACATAAAAGCCTTCTGACACAATTGAAAACTGTTATAAAATCAACTTGCACTAAAAGTGGTACATATACATATGTTGTAATTATTGTATTTGTTTTGCTATTTTCTATTCTATATTATTTTTAAGCTTCTCTTGTTGTTAGCTTAATTGCCAAAAAATTGAAAGCTTATATTGCTTTTGCTTTTGCTATATGAATAGTTTTAAAGCTTGTGATGTTTGTACTTGTACATATCTTGTTCCAGCAGCAATTTGTAAACATCTGTGTCTCTTTGACTACTGCAGCTTGTGGAAGAATTTCTCCTAAAAGTAGTTTGATGAAAAGTCCATAGAATTTTCATGTGATTGTGAAATCATGTTTATCTATTTATGTTTTTAAGATACCTTCTTATCTAGTGTCATCTAGGAATGTGTGTGAACCTGAATTGCATAAAAGAAGTCCTGCACTAAGACCAAATGACAGATAAAAAAGTAGCTTCAGTGCTGAGGCAGCACTGAGCACTGCAACAGCACTAGTTCTGTGGACTCTCCAATAGGACCCTAAAATCTGGCTTGCACCATTGCCTGCAATCTTTGAGACAACCGGGTAACATCGTCATTGGAATAATTTGTTTAAGTTGCTTAAATTGTTTGTTTAAAATCGTTTTTTAGTTTTATTGTTTTGTTAGTACTCACAATATATAAATGCACCTAATTCAACAGGTGAGGATGCTTTTATCCATGGAGGCAAGAGGTACCTGTATTATCACTCCATGAGGTAAAGATGATCGACTACAGTCTGGGACAGGTTGGAACAGGACAGTCTGCCCCCGATAAGGTCTAGAATCTGTCCAGAGAGTATAAGCTCTCTGTGGTGAGCTACTGGCACTGTCAGGGTGCTGTTTGCATCCAGACACAGCCTGCTTCAAGTAAGCTCTTGACTGGCCTATTAAATCTGTGACTGGCAGTTAATCACTTTATGTGATAAAAGCACAAGTTCCTCTCTCAGAAGATCAAAATGCAGGAATTCCAAGATCCAAAATTCCTGTGAAATTGTCATCAGACAGAGAGTCACACTTCATCGACTCCCTGGTTACATAAAGAGGTTTATTTGTGGAATTGTTTAATATTTTAGGATCTGCTTTGCAGGAACTGCAGAGATTCATCTAAGCCTATGAGACTGGACACTCCTATTCATCTGTTCCAGCCCAAGGACTGAGTCTATATTAAACAATGAAACTGAAACTCCTGCAAGCCAAATAGAAAGAACTGTTTCCAAATCCAGCAAACCATCTCCATCGTGGTCAGAGTTATCATCAAAGACCCTGAATTTCACCCAAGAAGAAGAAAACCTCTGTTCCTGAGACGAGTAGAGCAACAAAGACTGTTATAAGGACTGTTAAAATAACGTTTAAGTTTTTTTTTCCTCGTGTTTGTATTAGTACTGCCAGTAACTATGAATTGAGTTTAGAACCTAAATTTACATTTGACTAACAAAATACACCAAACATTCTTCATAAAAGTAAGTGCTGAATTTGCACTATGAATTTGGCAACAAGTTTAAATTATATATTGAATAATTCTTGGAAATGTTTCATTAAGTTTACTTCCACAAACTTACTTCATAGTTACCAAGCTGAACCTGGATAAAACAGCCATTCATGTTAGTGTGAAATCTCCATAATAGCTTGTTATATGATTAGTGTTAAGTATAAATAGTAGAGATTGAACAAGATCTTTGAGTCTTGTTTAATCTCTAAAGGGGGGACTGATGCCTTAAGACCCTTTTAGTTTCTTATTTTTCTAATTTTGTAAGCTTTATAAGTTTTATAAGAAGTAGAAGCAGCAGCCCTTGTTCCCTCACCCTGTAAAAAAGTAGTTTACACATTCCTCAACCGTCTTACCCCATTCCATGCTCCCTATATCAGTCCTACCCCTGAATTCAGTAGAAATGTTTAGTCTTTTGTCAAGGCAAGGCCTATGCTGTTTAGAGAACACTCATATCTTGGCCTGAACAACAGAACACAGTCAAGAACCAGGTGACCATGTACCCTTTGTGCTCTGAGGATGATGAGAATGATGAAGAGGGGGTCCCGAAATACACCCCAGACTCAATTCCCAGGAGGTGGGCCTGGGGCGGACCAGAGCAAAGGCAGAAGGATGAACAAAACTTGGATTGGTCAAGTAGTATTATAAAATGTAACATCTCAGGCACAACCAGTGCATAAACAGATGCTAAATCAGAATAGATCTCATTTAAGTTTGTTAGACCTTTGATATGGTTTGAAGCTGGCTCCCTGCCAAGTCCCCAAACCTCACCACAAGACTCCCCCCCAAACCATGGGAGAAGAGGGAAAAAAAAACCAACAAGAGAACCGAAACAAGAGAGAGGCAGCTAAAGTAATATATATATAAATATATTTACACTTATATTATATTTATATACAATTGAAATATATGTACAATTTCAAAAGGGAAAGGGAAGGGGGAAGGGAAACAGGAACACAAACAAAATAAAATATACATGATCAATAGCCCAAGATCTAGCAACTAAAAGAATTAACAAAAGAATATCTTACTACTCTCCTTGGGACAACAGAAAGTCATGCTGGAACGACCGCCGGCAACCTCCGTCTCCCAAGGTCGGCAAGGCCTTACCAGGTCTCACTCCCCAACATGACAGACTCGACAGCAGGAAAACCCGCACCTCCAAAGCCACCAGAAGGAAAGAGAACAAAGGCCTCTCCTCCTTTCTTCTTATACCCCGGCTTACGTAAAAATCATAAGGAATACCGGGTAAATCTGGGCACTTCCTTGGTTACAAACTGGTCACCAAGGAAGGCCCAGACTAAACTACCACAACCTTATATTCCTTATATTAATTCCTTTTCAAACCAGGTATGGTCGTTGAACATGACTACCAAAAAATGACAGACTGAGAAGTACACAGCCAATAACTACTTAAAATGTAAACTGTGTAATTAAAATGTAAAAGTATAATAGAAATTCCAGTTATGTGTGAGTGAAGGATGACTGAGGTGGTCACCAATTGAATGACTGGAAAAAGACTGTATGAGAGAGAGAAACTGTGTAGATATATATGTGTGTAGACTTAAAAATACTTCATATGAGCGTCAAGATTTTAAGGGAATGTGTTACATGAATCTGTTGGACCATAGTGAGTCCTTATTCTGGATGGTAGATGAACTCTTTTTTTCTTGGTGAAGTGTTATCCATCCTTATTGTGGGATGTTGCATTTCTTCTTGGCTTTGAATCGGGGGTTGTCAGTACTGATACCTTGCTTGATCAGCCTGTTGCAAAGGGCCCTGCAACAGACTGTCAAGACCATCTTTGTGGCATAAATACAAAAAAAGGGAGAATTGTCGGGTTGACAGCAGGTCTGTCGGAAGGAAGACAGTCACCATGAGCTTGCTAGAACTTAGTCACTATGAGTCTACAAATGCTGAATCATTGTGAGTGTGCTACAGGGCAGCCAATCCTGATGCATGTTTATTTGAAGACACCAATTGTAGTGTAACATGTATGTTATGCCAAGGGCTATAAATGTCAGTGATTTGTTACAATAAAGGATCTATCCCTCTCCTGTCCTATTTTTGGAAGAAGACTGTTTCTGTGTTGCTTTGGCTGTCTCAACAGCGAGATAAAGGAACAGTCGCATCCTGGGAAATCTGACCTTTCTGGGGCAGAAAGATTCTATCTGGGAGCTTGAAGTGGTACCTGACATGCATTCCCAACAAGTAATTCACCTGCAGGAAGAGTAAGTTCTCTTCAGAGATTCACTTTTAGTGTGATTCATGGCTGAGAGAACACCTTTAGGCTTGTTTCCACTGAAAATGAGGCATTCATGCATGCACAATATTTTCAGGGTATACAAGTGTTAAAAATTCATTTGCATTCTGCAGCAAATGGGAATTGCCAGGACCTCACCTTATTGGTATATACATCTTGAAATGAATTAATATGGAGTGGCTCAGATCATCACTATCATTTGTCCATTGCACACAATGAAAACTTCCCCCTCGCCCCCCATTATTGTAAAATTATGCTAGTAGACAGAGTTCAGGAATAACTGAAGAAAGAAGCTGTTAGGTTGAGGGAAAATACTTTCTCTGACATTTGGGAGAATAGAAGTTGTTTCCTGTTATCTTAAAAAAATGCATTTAAAAAAAAGAAGGAAGATGAAATCATCCTTTCATTCCAGCATAATTGGGACTTCCCTGCTCTTTCTGAGATGAATAGAATTTTACGTCAATGACAGAAACAAAGGCAAAAATGCAAAGGCTAGGTTGCAATCTTTGCATGCACAAAAGCCAATTTAGCCTATTTTTCATAGCTGATTTGATAACAATTTCCATGACTCAAATTTTCTTCCTTCTGTTGCCTCATGAAAATAAGCACTGGGGGGAAAAATTTTGGAGACCTAGAGCCATGCATAATCAGTGGGATGCCAAGAGAATAAAATTAGCAAGAATACTGCAGTTCCAGGTTGTAGGGCATGGAGGAATCTCTGTCAGTCCTTTCCCTTCCCTTCCCCTCCAGGGCCTTCCCTTCCCCTCCAGGGCCTGGGGCATTATTGCACGTGACATATGAACAGTAAGCAATAGGAAGTTCTATGCCTGTATAAGCTACTTCCAGGAATTGTTGAATCCCCCAGTGTACTGAATTAAAGGCTTGTAAACATTTCAGAACAAAAGAAGCAGCTTTGACTAGCCAGTTGCTTGAGATGTGATCCTTGGGAGTGTAGATGTCCTAACTGTAATTAATTTAATTTGCTGTAATCTGTGTGCTTTGTGAATAAAAACAAATGCATGAAGTGCTATAAAAGCATTGTAAGCCCCAGCAATTCCAAAAAGAGGAGGCAAGGAAAGAGTCACTTGTGGGAAGTCTGGGAACATGTGCCTTGTGCTTGTAAGGGCAGATGTCAGCAGCAGAAGAGGTGCAGGGGAGGAACAACATTGTGGCAGGGACGAGTGAGTGGGCAGTGTCATTCCTACTGAACCTGGTCCTGCCTGCTCTGTGCCAGCAGAGCTGGAGAGCCCTGCAGGGCCATGATGTGGCACAGAGATTTTAGCACTGATGGGTTTTTTTTAAGTTGTGCGGGTTGGGATGGATATAAAATGGAGGTGAGCTAAATGCTTCAGTGCTTATCAAGTCCAATGTGAATATCATAGAATCATAGAATGGTTTGAGTTGGAAGGGACCTTAAAGATTGTCTGGTTCCAACCATGCCATGGGCAGGGACATCTCCCACTAGACCAGGTTGTTCAAGGCTTTATCCAACCTGGCCTTGAACACTGCTAGGATTGGGGCATCCACAACCTCCCTGGGCAACCTGTGCCAGTGTCTCACCACCCTCACAGTAAAGAATTTCTTCCTAATATCTAATCTAAATCTACTCTCAGTTTGAAACCAATGCCCCTTGTCCTATCACTACAGTTCCTGACAAAGAGTCCCTCTACAGCTTCCCTGGAGGTCCCTTCAGATACTGGAATGTTGCTATGAGGTCTCCACACAACCTTCTATTCCCCAGGATAAACAGCCCTGACTTTCTCAGCCTGTCTTCATAAGGGAGATTCTCCAGTCCCCTTATCAACTTCATGGTTTCCTCTGAACTTGCTCCAACAGTTCCATGTCCTTCTTATGTTGGGGGTGTGACCTCTCTCGACCTGCTGTCCACACTCCTTTGCATGCAGCCCAGGATTCTGTTGGCTTTCTGGGCTGGGAGCTCATGGTGAGTTTTTCATCACCCATCATTCCCAAGTCCTTTTCCGCAGGGTTGCTCTCAATCACTTCTCCACCCAACCTGTAGGTGTGTTCGGGATTGCCCCGACCCAGATGTAGGACCTTGCACTTGGCTTTGTTCAATTCCATAAGGTTTGCATTGGTCCACCTCTCCAACCTGTCCAGGTCCCTCTGGATGGCCCATCCCTTCCCTCCAGCATGTTGACTGCACCACACAGCTTGGTGTCATCGGCAAACTTGCTGAGGGTGCCCTCGATCCCACTGTCCATGTCACCAACAAAGATGTTGAACAGTATTGGCCCCAGAATCAACCCCCGAGGGCCACCACTCATCACTGGTCTGCACATGGACAATGAACCATTGACCACAACTCTTTGAGTGTGACCATCCAGCCAGTTCTTTATCCCCCAAGTGACCCATCCATCAAACCCATGTCTCTCCAGTTTAGAAACAAGGATGTTGTGTGGGACAGTGTCAAACGCTTTGCACAAGTCCAGGTAGACTAAGTCAGTTGCTCTGCCCCATCCACCAGTGCTGTAGTCCCATCGTAGAAGATCACCAAATTTGTCAGGCATTATTTGCCCTTAGTGAAGACTTGTTGGCTGTCACCAATCACCTCTTTGTTTCCCATGTGCCTTAGCATAGTTTCCAGGAGAATCTGCTCCGTGATCTTGCCTGGCACAGAGGTCAGACTGACTGGGCTGTAGTTCCCCGGGTCTTTCACTTCCCCCTTTTTAAGAATATGGGTTATATTTCCCTTTTTCCAGTCATCAGGAACTTCACCTGACTGCCACGATTTTTCAAAAATGATGGATAGTGGCTTAGCAACTTCATTTGCCAGCTGCCTCAGGACCCATGGATGGATCTCATTGGGTCCCATGGACTTGTGCACATTCAGGTTCCTTAGATGGTCTCAAACCTGATCCTTTCCTACAGGGGGCTCAGGGTCTTCATTCTCCCAGTCCCTGCATTTGCCTTTCCCTACTAGTCTAAGTCTTTTACAATCATTTGCCAGCCTAAGAGGCAGGTATGGGTCTTATAAAAATATAAAGCTAATTAGAAAGAGTCAAAGTACCACCCAGAAAACAGTGATGGGAATCTTACACCTAAGTATAGCAAGAGTGTGAAAGTCTATAAGTAAGATTTGATGGAAAACAGATGCCAAGGTGTTGTGGTTTCACCTCAGCCAGCAGCCAAGCCCCTCGCAGATACTCACTCACTCCCCCACCAGCGGGATCAGGGAGAGAATTGGAAGGGTAAAAGCCAGAAAACTTGTAGGTTGAGATAAATATGGTTTAATAGGGAAAGCTGTCTTGGTTTAAAGACAAATATTGGGATGGGAACTCCAATGAAATGAACTTCCTCTCCCCTGAACATATAGAGAGACAAAAACTGCGAGGAGGTTATAAGTGAAAAAAATAACAGTTTACTAACAAGGAAAAAATAAATAGCAGCACCACAAAGATACAAGGGAAACGGCTTACCCAAAAAAATAAAAGGGAGTTCACCACATCACAGGGTCCCCCAGGAACAAAGGGGAGGAAAAAAAAGAATGGCAGAGGGTCCTCCCCATCAACCATCCCTCGTCCACCCAACCAAACAAAAGAAAACAATGGGAGAACAGGGGCAAAACAAAACCTGGAGAGCTAGTTTGTCCAAAAAAAGGGGTGACTGGCAGCAGTCCAGCACAAGGGTCCCAGGGTGGCAGTCCAGTAGCAGTGGTGGTTGGGGCAGCTCTCCAGCAGCGGGTGACTGTGTTGACATGGCGGTTGGAGTGACTTGGCTTTCTGCTTGTGGTGGGTTGACCTCGGCTAGGCACCAGGTGCCCACCAAGCTGCTCTATCACATCCCTTCCCAGCCAGACAGGAGAGAGAGAATAAGATGGAAAACAATTAGTAGGTTGAGATAAGGTTGTTTACTAATGCAAAAGTGAAAGTTTGCTCATGCATAAGCAAAAAGGAAAATAACAAAGTTATTCTCTACTTCCCATTAGTGAGCGATGTTCATCCACTTCCCAGGAAGCAGGGCTTCAGTATGCATAATGGTAGCTCAACAGGCAAACATTGTAAACAATGAATGCCCCCCCCCCCCCTTCCTCCTTCTTTCCTTAGTTTTTATATCTGAGTCGACTTCATATGATCTGGAATATCCCTTTGGTTAGTTTGGGTCAGCTGGCCTGGTTGTGTCTCCTCCCAAGATCTTGCCCTTGATGGGGGGAGAGGATGCTGTGCCAGCCCTGCTCAGCAGTAGACAAAACACTGGTGTGTTATTAGCCCCTTTCTAGCTCCCAGTGCAAAGCACAGCACTGTGAGGGCTGTTATGGGGAAACGAACTCCAGCTCAGCCAGACCCAATACAAGGCCACCCCTTATTCTACACCATTTGCATCATACTCAGGTCCCATATAATTTATATATCTTCTGACTATCCCCCATGCTTTCACAGACAGATATTATTTTTCCCATTTTCATGGGTTTCTTCCACCCCTACAGATCTTGGGCCCCATTCCATCAGTATGGGTACTCAGGACAGGAGAAGCAGTACAATCAATCGTCATGTTGCCTAAAATCAAAGAAAAATTTTCTGGAAAATTTTAGTATAGTTAAGGTAGAGAGTATGTCTTTAATTAAAGTACTTTAAGGTGTACAGTATACATTAGCACACACCCCACAGTATAGCTTTTACAATTTTATAATACTAGCTAATTATCGTATCTAATGAGATATATCGATCCCGAAATTTGTCCATCTCCAGAACCTCCCTCGGGGCTGCCCTTACACCCACCTCCCTAAATTGGGTGAGTGAGTCCCACGACCCTCTTTTCTGCATCTTCTTCATCTTCCTCAAGTCTTCTGTCCTGCCTGGAGGAAATCCAAGAATTCTGGGCCTTTTGAATAGCTTTGACTACAATTATATCAAGGAATGTTGGATATATCTTGTTCTAGTACACTCTCTTCAGACTAGATGTCTCTTAGCTTGCTAAAAAATCTCTATCTGCTGAAATCCTTGACAAGGAAACATAAGTAACATTTTGGAATTTGGTACAAAAGTGTTTAGTTAAAAGCTCTATCCTAAAATTACTAAAAAAAAGTGCTAAAAGTTGCATTAAAATCTATATGTTTATGAACTTTAAGGCATCATTATCCCCCCTTAAAGACTGAAAGATGAGAGAAATCTTGTCCTATCAAGTCTCTACCATTTATATCTAATATTATACCATAAAGATGAACAACTACTACAGCATTGAATCATACAACATGCCATTATGCAAACACTAATGATATATACAATTATTATGAACAGATGTTTTATCCAGGTCCAGTTTGGTAACCATGAAGTAAGTTTGTGGAAGATATCTCTGAAACCCAATGAGGTATCTTCCGAAGTTACCTGATGTAGAATTTGTTTCCAAATCTCGGCCAGATCCCTAGTAATTCTTCTGCTTTGATCTATATAAGAACAACAGCTTGTGTTGATGACTGTACACACACCTCCCTCTGAGGCTAGTAAAAGATTGAGACCCATTCTGTTTTGCAAAACTACATGAGACAAACTATGGACTTCTTGTGAGGCCATAATTGCATCTGAAGTTTGATTCTCAATATGTTCAATGACAGTCGAAATGTTAACAATTGCTTTTTCTAGCTCACTTACTCCTAAAGAAGGAATAAGAGCTCTAATCCAACTGTCAAAGGCAGTGGGATGTTTGGCAAGGGGGTTATTTGTTCTTTTTGTCCTCGTTACATAAGTCCTTATCCACCCATCTTGTTCTGTAATTTGATCGAATATCATTATATTTGGGATTACAGTCCCAAAAGCACAGGTCTGATCTTTGTCAAGGGGCAAAACTTTCCATGCTTCATTTTTACTGATGCCTAAAGAAAATGCAGAGAGAAAAAACTCCGAGGCAATTTAGTTTTGGAGGTGAGATAAGGAAAGGATTTTAATTTGTGCCTAAGCATAAAGATTACATGACACGCGCACAACCCGCTGTGTACAGTTGTTACAATTTATAATATTGTCTGTCCAATCTTAGGTTTTGTCCACCCACTGGCTTTTGCCCTGGACCACCCTCAGTCACGCCCCTTGGGAATTGAGGTGAGGGTCTTTAAGACCCTCTCTTCATCAGTCTTCATCTTCTTTGGGGTACAGGGGGCATATATTCACCCAGTTCTTGACTGTACTCTTGCGGTTTAGGTCAAGGTACAAGTGTTCTCTAAACAAAATGGGACTACTTTGACAAGAGACTAAACATTTTCTAATGGAATTCAGGGGATATTGATATGGGATAATAGAGGTTGAGGAATGTGTAAACTACTGTGCTAAAGGGTGAGGCATACAGTTACTTCTAAAATCTACTTCTACTATGTAACTACTTATAAAGCTTATAAAAATTAGAAAAATCAAAAAAACCAGATGGACCTTAAGGCATCATTACATATCCAATACCATCCTGAGCCCTGCGGGGGAATCATTCTCCAGGGTGTTGGTGCCAATCCTATTATAATTTCTGGTGTTAACTTTATTCTGGATTCAGTTTCGTGGCAATTTGAAGGGAAAATGACCTTTCCTGTGGCATTAACAATTATGCAGGGAACTGTAATTTTCGTGATTAGGAATTAAACTGCTTAGGGTTATGGGTAGGTAGGCCTTAGTTATCGACAATGAAGGAATGGGACTGCACACACACATGGTTCAGTTTTGGGTTTCTCCACAGAGCTCTCTCTGCTTTCCCCTTTTATTTGTATTCTTTGGTAAACAGGATCTGGTGTTGTCATTCAGTTGATCAGAGTTCCCAGGACTTTTTGCAAACTCAGTGTTTTGATTCACACACTCCTTCTCCCATCCTGTGATTGTTTTCAGTCATTATCATGCATACTTTTTAAGTAGCTTTCTACTTTGAGAAAACAGCATTCTTTCTCAGCTCCAAGGCCAAAACACTCCCTTTTGGTTCTAATCAACTGAACAGCTGGCTTAACTTGTTCCCACATTAGTGACCTGTTCCCACTTTCCAGATGTGAAAACTCCTGATCAGTTCTGGAGTTCAGGGCCCTCACCAAGGTTTGTCTTGTTCATTAAGATATCAATTAAAGGCCAGTTGTTATCCTCACCAATTGTTAGCCTTTGAGTACAAATCCAGCAATCATTTTTATGAAGAAGATTGAACACATTTTGAACTAAAGCCAAATACAAATTTTGGTTCCAAACCTGATTCATGGTTACCAGCAGTATACACAAAAAGAGCAGTTTAAACCACATCTTCTTTATCTGTATCAGTCTCTGTTGTTTCACTTGTCCCAGGAGTGGAGGTCTTCTTGACTCTGGAGTAGTGAATCCAGGGTCCTTTGCCAGCAACCTTGACCACAGTGAGGGTGGTCAACAGTACTTGAAATGGCCCTTTCCACTTAGCTTGCAGGGGGTTGCTGTCCCACCATTTAACATAGACCCAGTCTACCAGCTGGAACAGATGAGCAGGAGTGTCCAATCCTATGGGTCTGGATATCACGACAAATCTCTGTAGTTTCTGCAAAGTAGAGTCTAAGGCCATTAAATAATTTTGCAAGTCAGTTTTCCCCCTCATGTGAATTTCTCCTGGAATATGTGGAATTTGATATGGCCTGCCATATATCTCATAAGGACTTATATTGTCCCTCCTCCTAGGTTGTATGCGGATTCTCAGCAAAGCTATAAGCAAGGCCTGAACCCATGTCATAGATGTTTCTTGACAAATTTTGCTTATTTGTGTTTTGAGAGTACCATTCATGTATTCAACTTTTCCACTCACCTGAGGTCTGTAGGGAGTGTGTAGATCCCAAGCAATTCCCAAAACTGGAATAACTTCCCCCACAGCTGTTGAAATGAAGTGTGGCCCTCTGCCTGATGACATTCCCAAAGAAACCCCAAACCTTGGAATTATATGGTTAAGCAAAACTTTTACCACTTTTCTTGCTGTGTTAGTGCAACAGGGGTAAGCTTCAGGCCATCCACTGAAAGTGTCAACCATCACCAGTAAGTACCTGTATCCTTCTTTGCATGGTAACTGAGCAAAATCTATTTACCAATAGTCTCCAGGTAGGTCTCTGGCCTTTGTTACCCCTAACACCATCCTTTGGTTAGTATTAGGATTGTTTCAACAGCAGACTTCACATTTACTTACTAGAGATTGTACAATTTTGGTCATTCCTACTTCTATCACTGTCTTCTTCAAATGTTTCAAAATATTTTCTTCTCCCCAATGGGTACTCTTGTGTTCCCACAGGGCTATCTCTCAAAGGAGTTGGGGCAGCACTATAAATTGTCCTGTAGGTGTAACAGTCCACCCTCCTTTGTGACTTTCAGCCTTAAGGGATTCAATTAACTGGTGGTCCCTCTTATCATATTTTGGGGTAAACCCTAACAGATTGATTTCTTTTTGTGGTATTACTGCTAGGATACCTTTTTCTGCAGCCCCTTTTGCCACTTGATTGGTAAAATGATTCCCCAATTCAAGAGTTGTTTTTCCCTTTTGATGAGTTCTGCAATGCATAATTGACACCTCTGTAGGTTTCCAAATACTCTGCAGGAGTGCAGAATTTGGATTATTTTCTTCCCTTTCTCAAAAACTTCTTCTGCTGCCTTGCCCCACATGATGATGTCATCAATATATTGCAGGTGTTCTGGAGCTTTCCCCTGTTCCAGTGCAGTCTGGATCAGTCCATGGCAAATGGTCAGGCTGTGTTTCAACCCCTGGGGCAGTCAATTCCAGGTGTACTGGACACCCATCCAAGTGAAAGTAAACTATGGCCTGCACTCTGTTGCCAGAGGGATTGAGAAAAATGCATCAGCGATATCAACTGTGGCACCATTTGGCTGCTTTTGACTCCAGTTCATACTGGAGTTCCAGCATGTCTGGCACAGCAGTGCTAAGAGGCGGCATGACTTCGTTCAGGCCACAATAGTCCACTGTCATCCTCCACTTTCCATTAGACTTTCACATTGGCCATAGGGGGCTGTTAAAGGGTGAGTGGGTCCTGCTGGTCACTCCTTAGCTCTCCAGTCGACAAATTAGTTTATGGATGGGAATTATGGAGTCTCAGCGCGATAATGCTGTTGGTGCACTGTTCTGGTAGCAACTAGCGCTTGTTGGTCTTCAACTTGCAGCAATCCCACAATGAAGGGATCTTCTGAGAGGCCAGGCAGGGTAGATAGCTGCTTGATCTTCTCTATATTCACAGTAGCTACACCAAAAGCCCATAGATACCCCTTTGGGTCCTTGAAGTACCTCATCCTGAGGTAGTCAGTACCAAAGATCCAAGGGGCCTCTGGGCCAGTGACAATGGGGTGCTTTTCTGTAGGGGGCGTGTCTAAAGGCACAGGGGATGTGCCGAAGTAACAGAGCCCAAGAGAGCATGCCCCGACATAGGTAACCTGGTTGGTTAGAGAAGTCACATGGTGTTAAGGAATAAAACCGCACCGAGTTTGAAATAAAGTCTCTTTGTCCACATCACCGCACGAGGAGCATCTTATTTCCTTGTCATACAAGGGTGCGCTGCTACACTTTTCCCACTTGTCCCCTGTTAAACTCACTTCAGCCTCTAATACAGACAACACCTGGCATCCTCCTGTCACTCCAGAGATCCAAAAGTATTCTGTGCCCCTGTATCCTGATGTCATCACCGTGCACTGTGCACCAGTGTCTGTTAAAGCTTTTGTTATCATTTCGTTAAATTGAGGGAGGGGGAAACCAAATTTTAGTAACAAATATATTCATCCCATCATGTCATCCAAAGTGGTGTGGGTGGGGGGGGGTGTGTGTGTGTGTGGGAGGGGTGCCCCCCCCCCTCCCCCCGAACCAGACCAGGGAGAAGTTTTTCCTGGGGTTTCAGGACCTGCTGGAAAGCTGGGTCCCTGGAGTGGAGTATCCCAGGAGCTCAGGGGACAGGAGATAAAGAGCGAGCATGGGTCGGAACTGGCTGTCCCTTTACCTGGCTTTGGCCGCTGGAGCACCATGGACTCTCTGAGTCTTTGCCAGGGCACCCAGCCATCCCTACACTGTCCGACTGAGCCCAGACACACTACTGGACAGTCGGTTTGCTGTTTATTCCATACCAAAGCCAGGGGAACCACTGCAGCACCAGTCTCAGAGCACTTTGGAGGCCACCCCAGCTCCCACACTGTTGCCACTTCAGAGCTGTTTTGCAATACCCATGCTGCTGCTACACCAGAACCCATGCTAGCACCTCTGCAGCATAAAACCTTTCAGACAAAATAACCTTCCAGGTTTTGTTTTAGCCTGGGGGGGGAGGGCTAGGAAACATTCTGCTACTGTTGTTTTCCTGTGGGTAATATAACGCTACCAAGCTTTTGGAATATGATGCAGGGGTGCTTTGAACCACCTTCCTCCACATGGCCATCAAGCAAGGAACGTCCTCTGGATCTTTAGGCACTTTTTAGATTACTATAAACGATTTCCATCACTGCTAATTCTCTCAAGTACTGGATACCTTTGTCTGCAGTGCTCCACTTTCCTGGGGAGTTCACAAGATCTTCCTTAAATAGATATCTTGCCCTCACACTTGAGAGGAGCCGTCTCCAGAGACTGCAAATTGCTTCTTCTTTTCCAATTCCTCTTTCAATTTCATGATCTCTAGCAAGGGATCCCAGCTATTGGGCTTTATGACCTTCCAATTGCTGACTATCAGCCCCATTATCCCAGCATTGAAGCAGTCAGGTAGGAATCCACTCACCTGGCTGGCAGCTGGAATCTTTTTGCAAGTCTCGAAGTTCTGATGAGGTCAGGGACCAGGTAACTTCAGTTTCCTGTTTGATTTGTCTCACTCCTTTCAATTTCTTTGTTTAAGGACTGACTTCTTGATCCTCCTCCTCCTTCTCCTCCTCCCCCTCAGGAACCTGTCCAAATCCTTCCACACACCCTGCAACTCAAGGACTGGACGCCTCAAAGCACATTTCAATACATCTTCACCTAAAGTTTGTTTTCTCTTACACCCAGATAACACCAGATTCCACAAACTCCACAGTGTGCCAACAGTATTAATTAATATTATTAACAGTATTAAACAGTTTACATAAGGATGAGCAAAGACCATGTGTGCTGGTTTAAAGGTAAACCAGCAGGAGAAATGAACCCAACTCAAAAGAGATTATAAGTCAGAGTTACAATTTAATAACAATAATACAATAAATACAATTATACAAACAATTGGTTTTAACCCACAAAATCCAGATGTATAACCCATCACCCTGGGGCATGAACAGAATGGTGTTCTTTGGCCCCCATGCTGAGCCCCACATGGTCCCCCTGAGTCCAAAGTAAAAGGGAAGGAAAACCTGTTGGTGAGAGTGCTGGTCGCACTCTGGTTGAGAGTGGTGATTGCAGTCTGGCGGAGAATGGTGGTAGCAGTCTGGTCAAGGTTCTGGTCCTCCTCTGGATCTGACGAGCGGGGCCCCAAAGTTCCAAGACCTCAAGATTATATACACTCAGGTTCAAGTGGGAATGCCCAGTACCTCCCCCAGGGTGGGGAGCTCCACAGTGGGTGATTGTGAGTCGTGAGATATTTTTGGAATCCTTGATGGCCCATTAGCAGACATGACCCCTCAGGCTGGGTGTGGAGGTGCTAATGACTCCCCGGAGGGGAGTTATCACACCTGAGTCATTGGTGTGAGGATAGGCACATCCTCCTATCTCACAGGCTTCTTAACACGGGTCAGGTGTGCTCTGGGCAGCTGCTGCAAATGGTCTATTGTTAACAGTTCCTGGGAAATGACAGAGGGTGTAGAATACATAGTTTGGGTTACATCTACACAGTGCTGAACTGGTCCTGGCTGCTCTAACTAGGACACCATGGGAGACTGCATTACAAAACCATTCATATTGATACCTTAAAATCCATATCATAGAGATTTTAATATAACTTTTTAGAACTTTTAGAATAGAAATTCCTGAAATATTGTTTAATATTTCTTGTCAAGTATTTCAATGGATATTTTTAGAACATCTTGTCTGCAGAGAATGTGTGTAGAAAAGACATAACAGGCACATTGCTTGATATAACCAAGTCCAAACTACTCAAGAGGACTCAGAAGCCTTGAAACTGTTCCAATAAGGGAAGAAGGTGATGACAAAGACAAGGGTGAGGAGGAAGGGGTGATCTTTTGCGACCACCAACTCAATTCCAAGAGGCATGCCTGAGGGAGGTCTGATGGGATGAACAGTTTTTGGGCTGGATGTAACCAATGATGTAATGGTCAAATATTATAATTAGATAGTTCTATAAAAATTGTAAAACCTATGCTGTGTGTGTGTGTGTGCAATATGTATATTGTATACCTAAAGTGCTTTAATTAAAGAACTGCTTTCTACCTTTTTATAATCAAAATTGTCCAGAAAATTATGTCTTCAATTTTAGGTAATAGTTTTGGCACCCCAGATGGGACCACAACTTCTGGATCAAGGAATTTATGAGGAATTTCCTCCTTGCCCGCATTTGTGGAGGGATTCCCCACATCAATATTAGAACCCAAGAGACCCCCCCCCCCCCAACAACAGAATTAAGGCAAATAGCAGTTCTTTCTTAGTTTTGGTTTTGGTTTGGTATTGGGTTTTGTTAATTTGCAAGCATTTGAGTTTGTCTTTGGAATTAGGGAGTACTCCTTTGGTTTAAGTGGGGACCAGAGGCCGCGATTGGTTAATTTGTTTGTGATTTTGGGGTTCGGGACCCCTTTGATGCCACTTGGATATCCATTTGGGAGGGGCTGCTTCCCCCGACTCGGCTCTGTGGGCAGATTCTCTGCAGTTCAGTCCCCTAGTGGGGCAGAAAAAGGGGGAGCTGCCAGCACGGAGAGGCAGGTTCGACCCCGGCCTGACTCAGTTCTGTGGTGCAACATGGCCCTGTTCCATCTCACATTTCATTTGCTGTGCAACTTGGCTGCTTGGTTCGGCTCCACCCAGCCCCCTGTTGCTTGGTTTGGCCTGGCTTGACCCAGTTCGACCCGGTCTGGTTTCTTCCTGACACGGTCTCATGCAGTTCCGCTCAGTGTGCCCAGACCGGTTCTGTTTGTGGTCTGGCTCAAGTTGTTCGGAGTAGCCCTGGCATGGGCTGTACCACCTCACTCGTGGTGCAGGGCGGGGCGCAGTCTCCGGCAGTCCCTGTGCCAACTTGGTACGACCAGCTGCATTCACCGGAAGGCGGGGACACCCCTCTCCGTTCACCCTCCTGTGCTGAAACAACAGCTAATTTACCAGTAGTTACTGGTAGTGTAGTGGTTAACACACCTGCCTACTAAGTTAGGTGACCTGGGTTCTAATCTGGCAGTAGGCAAGGTTTTTTGTCTGCTGTTTTGTCATTTTAGATTGGTGTAATAGCTCTGTCTTAGGCTTTGTGTGTTGTTACTGGTGATTTAGAGTTTGCATTCCCGCCTGATACGTAGGGAACCCAGGTTTGATCCCTGTGTAGTATTTTTGAACTTAATATGGGAGGCGGACAGTCATCAGAGAGGGATATTCCAAAATGGTCTCCTTTGGGATTCATTTTGCAGCACTGGACACATGTAGCAGGCCCTCCCTGAAGGTCACTTAAAAGGCAGGAGTTGATTAAGTTATGTACACATTTTTTGCCATTTTATAGATAAGATGAAGGGGAGATTTGGCCAAAATTTGGGTCTTTGCAGTATAAAACCATGTTACAGCTAATGTTGTTTCTACGAAGAGAAGAGAAATGGGACGAGATTGTATATGCCAAGATGTTTCTTATTTTTTTTAATCACCCAGAATGGATGAAGGACTTTAGGTCCAAGCTTGTCCCTCCCTGCAGACTCCCTTGGGTTCACAATAGAAAAAGAGAAAGAAAAACATCAAAAAGAGAGAGGAAAACATTGTAAAAATTGTTGCTACATGTGTAGCATTGGTCAAATCTGTGGTAGGAATTCGGAAGATGACATAGAAATGTTGATAGAGCCCAACATGCGAGGGTTTTATTTGAATGGAACAGTAATGGAGGGAGATGGGGCTGCTGCAGCAGCCTCGGGTGCCCTGGGAGGGCACGGAGCTGTGGTGGCAGTCCCAGGCATGGTGGGAGGAGCAGCTGCTGTGAGCTCGGTGGCTGCTCCAGGCAGGGAGGCCCCAGCTGCTTCGACTTCAGCCACTCCATATGAAGTGACTGTTAGACACCAGATCAGTTATTATTGGGTCAGAACCACCTTGTGGGGAGTGTGTGTGTGTGTATGGAAGGGGAAGGGATGGGTCAAACCTCATGGAGGTGGAGTGGTGTCGTATCCCTCATGGCAGGCCCCTGGAGCCCACATGGAGAAGCCCCGGAGTAGCTGTTAGTCACAAACAGCCTGGGAAAACTATAACACACCACACCTCCTGCAGCCCCTAAGCCAGGCTCAGATTGGCAGGGACAGTGAGGACACTGCCCCTCACCCTGGCCTGGACCCCCAGAGTGGCTGATGGGTTAGAGACCCCACCTGGAGGGGTTGACCATAGGGACTAGAGCAGATAAAACCATAGGCATGTGTTTGCTTCGTGTTGCGACCTTACCACCTGGACGTGTGAGAGCTGGTCTTCTACAAGGTTCCAGTGGTAGCTATCTCTCCCTCTTTCTCCTTCTCTCTCTTTGCTCCTCTACTTCTCTTTCTTTGCTCCTTTCTTAATGCTTTAGGTGGTTTGGAACCGGAGGGATTGGATCTTAAGTGTTGTGGATTGGTTGGATCTTGACTTAAGTATTGTGGATTAACAGTATATGCTGAGTTGGTATTCATAGAATCATAGAATCAGTTGGGTTGGAAGTGACCTCCGAGATCAAGTCCAACCCTT
Source organism: Corapipo altera (assembly GCF_003945725.1). Classification (NCBI taxonomy): domain Eukaryota; kingdom Metazoa; phylum Chordata; class Aves; order Passeriformes; family Pipridae; genus Corapipo; species Corapipo altera. Next base: position 98,212 of record NW_020885089.1, on the reverse strand, counting down.
GATCCACTACTGCTGTGGTTGCTAGACCATGGCACTAAGTGCCACATCCAGTCTTATCTTAAAAACCTTCAGGGACGGAAAATCCACCACCTCCCTGGGCAGCCCATTCCAATGCCTGATTACCCTCTCTGTAAAGAATTTCTTCCTAACATCCAACCTAAACCTCCCCTGGAACAGCTTAAGACCATGCCCTCTTGTCTTACTGATAGTTGCCTGGGAGAAGAGACCAACCCCCACCTGGCTACAACCTCCTTTCAGGTAGTTGTAGAGTGATGAGGTCTCCCCTGAGCCTCCTCTTCTCCAGGCTGAACAACCCCAGCTCCCTCAGCCTTTCCTCATAGGACTTGTGTTTGAGTCCCTTCACCAGCCTTGTTGCTCTTCTCTGCACCTGCTCCAGCACCTCACTATCCTTTCTGAACTGAGGGGCCCAGAACTGGACACAGTACTCAAGGTGTGGCCTCACCAGCACTGAGTACAGGGGAAGAATCACTTCCCTGGACCTGTTGACCACACTGTTCCTGATCCAGGCCAGGATGCCATTGGCCTTCTTGGCCACCTGGGCACACTGCTGGCTCATGTTCAGCTTCCTGTCAATCCAAACTCCCAGGTCCCTCTCTGCCTGACTGCTCTCCAGCCACTCTGTCCCCAGCCTGTAGCGCTGCATGGGGTTGTTGTGACCAAAGTGCAACACCCGGCACTTGGTCTTGTTGAACCTCATCCTGTTGGAATCAACCCAACTCTCCAGCCTATCCAGGTCCCTCTGCAGAGCCCTCCTGCCTTCCAGCTGGTCGACACTCCCCCCCAACTTGGTGTCATCTGCAAATTTGCTGATGATGGACTCAATCCCCTCATCTAAATCATCGATAAAGATATTAAACAGAACTGGGCCCAACACTGATCCCTGGGGGACACCACTAGTGACCGACCACCAACTGGATGCAGCTCCGTTCACCACCGCTCTCTGGACCCGACCCTCCAGCCAGTTCTTAACCCAGCACAGAGTGCCCCTGTCCAAGCTGTGGGCTGCCAGCTTTTTCAGGAGAATGCTGTGGGAGACGGTGTCAAAGGCTTTGCTGAAGTCCAGGTAGACTACATCCATAGCCTTCCCCTCATCCACCAGGCGAGTCACCTGATCATAAAAGGAGATCAGGTTGGTCAGGTATTGTAGTGGAACATTTTTGTCTAGCTTGTGCGATGTCCTTTTTGAACTTTGACCAAATTCCCTTATTTACTTCCCTAAATTAATAAAGAAACCTCTTGGGAACAAACCCGTGGCTTATTCTCTTGATGCTATCTCGAGGTATTAAAATTGCTGGCAAAGGACCCTTGATTCACTACTCCAGAGTTAAGAGGGCTTCAGCTCCTGAGACAAGTGGAACAACAGAGACTGTTACAGATGAAGAAAATGTGGTTTAAACTGCTTTTTCTATGTTTATTACCTGTGCTGTCGGTAACCAGGAATCCAGTTTGGAACCAAAATTTGCATTTGGCTCTAATCCAAAATGTATCCAATTTCTTCATGAAAATGACTGTTGGATTTGTACTCAAATGCCAACATTTGGTGAGGATAGAAACTGGCCTTTAATTGGTATCTTAATGAATGAGACAAACTTTGGTAAGAGCTTTGAACTCTAGGACCACTCCTGGAACAGGTGGGAACAGGTCCCTTAAGACCTAGCTACCCACAGCCCTAAGCAGCTTATTTCCCAATCACGAAAGTTACACAGTTCCCTGCATGATCGTTACTGTCACAGGAGAGATCACTCTCCCTCCGTATTGTCATAAAACTGAACCCAAAATAAGGTTAAGACCGGAAGTTATAATAGAGTTAGCACAAACACCTTGGAGAATGGTTCCCCTGAAGGGTTCAGGATGGTATTGGATATGCAAAAATGAAGCATGGAAAGTTTTGCCCCTTGACAAAGATCGGGCCTGTGGTCTTGGGGCTGTAATCCCAAACATAACAATATTTGATCAAATTGGAAAACATGGTGGGCAGAACTTATGTAAAAAGGATGAAAAGATCTGAAAATCCTCTTGTTGAACATCCCATGACTTTTCACAGTGTGGTTAGGACTCTTATTCCTTCTTTGGGAGTGAGTTAGAAAAGGCAATTATTAACATTTCGACCATTACTGAACATGTTGACAATCAAACTTCTGATGCAATCATTGCCTTTCAAGAGGAAGTTCATGGTTTGTCTAGTGTAGCTTTACAGAATAGAGTGGCTCTCGATTTTTTACTAGCCTCACAAGGAGGTGTGTGTACAATCATTAACACCAGTTGTTGTTCTTATGTAGATCAAAGTGGGAGAATTACTAAGGATTTGGCTGAAATTTGGAAACAAACTCAAATTCTACATCAGGTAACTTCTGAAGATGTCTCATTGAGTTTCAGAGATATCTTCTATAAACTTACTTCATGGTTACCAAACTGGACCTGGATAAAACAGCTGTTAATAATAATTATATTCATCATTAGTGTCTGCATAATGACTTGTTGTATAATTCAACATTGTTGTAGTTGCTCATCTATATGGTTTAATATTAAATATAAGTGGTAGAGACTAGACAAGATAGAATTGTTTCAAGTCTCTAAGGGGGGAGATGATGCCTTAGGATTCTTAAGATTTGTAGCACATAGATTTTTAATATAGCTGTATAGTTTCTAACACTTGAGAATACCAGTTAACTAAAACTCCTTTCTCACACTTCATATCAAATTCCCAAAATTCTTCAAGTTTTGTTTAATGTTTAATGTTCTCTTCAAGGAAAAGACCTCAACCAGTACATCTTTTTTGGGACATGGATCTAGATTGATATCATTGTAGACAAAGCGACCTAGAAGGCCCGGAGACCTTGGAGAAGCTCCAAATAAGGGATATGACTTGAGGATGATGATGATGATGAAGAAAGGGGTCCTGACACCTTTGACTCAATTCTGGGAAGGCGTGCTGAGGGACGGACCTGAGGAGGTTCTGGGGGGCTAACAATGGATATATCCATTAGATATGATAATTAATTAGAGCTATAAAATTGTAGAAGCCCAATGCTGTATTGTATACTATAGTACACTTCTGTATTATAGTGTGCCTTAAAGCACTTTAATTAAAGACTGCTCTCTACTTTATCTATATTAATATTGTCCAGAACGTTCTTTTCTTCCATTTTAGGCAACCAAGTCAAAGCTACTCAAGGGGACTCAGAAGCCTTGAAACTGTTCCAATAAAAGAAGAAAGTGATGACGAAGACATGGGTGAGGAGGAAGGGGTGGTATTTTGCGACCACCAACTCAATTCCAAGAGGCATGCCTGAGGGAGGTGTCTTAGTTTAACAACACAAAAATGTTGGGCGGGATAGGGAAAAAAATGAACTCCTCCCTCTAAGTTATTATAACTTCAAAATTAAGAGGTTTCAGGTGAAAAGGTGTGGAAAAGGAAATAACAGCTCTTTACTAAATATTTATATATATATATAAAAAAACAGAACAAGCAACAATACCATAACTGAAACTTTCACCGAAACAGGTTTTTTGCCTTTTGACACAGTTATAGCAAAATCCAGCAGGGGGCACTGGCGCACCTAGGGAGGCAGGGGCTGCAGTGACTCACTCACGACCACCAGGTGGGGCTGTTGGGCTCTGGCAAAATGCAGGAACTGCAGTGACTCCCTTTCAACCAGCAGGGGAAGCTGTTGTGCCTCGGGAGAAGCGAAGGCTGCAGTTACTCACTGGAGACCGGCAGGGGGCGCTGTTGGACTCTGGCAGATGCTGTGTCTGTGGGGACCGGTGTGTGGGAGGCAGCTGGGTCAGTCCGATGCACCTCCCAGAGGGTGTGGGCACAGGAAGGGAGGAGGGGGAAGGGTGGTTCCTCCCCCTCAAGGGCTCCTGTGGACTCACACTGTAGAAGGCTGGCTCTGGCTGGGACCCTGTAAGGTGATAAATAAGACCACGCAAAAGAAGAAAAAGGCTCCTGATGGTATCCTGGAAAAACCCTGCACCTGGGGAGACATTCCCAGAAACTGATAAAAATTAAAACAAAGAAAGGAGTGCTATGGAGATAATGCGACCTTTTTTCAAGAACATCCTGGCTGCTGGGAACTCGGGAAATGGACCCTTGAGCCTATTGCATCTGTCTATCACCCCAAAATTAGTTTATTGACTATAACTGCTCAAACTGCCTAAAGAAAAAAAGGTATAAAAGAGATTGGACCCAAGCAAAAAATGGGGGAGAAGTTCCATCAACTCTGCAGAGGTAACCAATGGGCTACCTTTTCTTCCTCCACCTTCTTGGGATGCCTTGGGGTGAGCGATTGCTTTATACGTATGCACTAATTTTACTTTTGCTTCATAGTGCTTTAAAATTTTTACTTATTACTTCTTTGTAAGTTGCTTTTGCTTTAGCATGTGTGCCTATGCTTTGCATCATTATTATTACTACATAGTTTAAGTGGGTTTTTTTGCAGTTAGACCCTATTCCAGACACAGTAAACCTCATAAATTGTCACAAATTAAAATCTGCTGCAAAACTCGAAAATAAAACTCATGTTCAATAGAAGCAGTCTGCCCCATCTCTAACACAACCCCGTGGCTCCTTGTTCAACAAATGCTGCTGTGCTCTGTTCTGATAGAGCTGTGGCCACAAAAAAATTCCCTCCTTTTTATTATATATAATTTTTTTCTATTTCTTTTTCCTTTTTCTCTCTTTTTCTCTTTTTTCCTTTGTCTTTTTTTTCTTCTCTACTCACCCGTCGGGTCATGCGTTCACCACAGTGCAGAAAAACGGCTCACATGGGGCATCAATTGCAGCGACGGTCCCTCACTCAGCATCCTTTTCGGTGAACGAATCCACGGGACACAGACTTTGTCCGGGCAGAACTCTCTTGTAACTTTATTACTCCATTTATATACAAAATAGGGCTCCGAACTATCAAACCAGGCCAGATGTTACTTATCTGCACACATTCCACACAGACACTCCCATGACTACCTTCAGCCACAAAGAACAATTATGCTTCAAGTGGCTTTCCGGCTTGACCTTGCAGTTCTTTTTACACACACACTAATCTTAGCTCTGGCTTACTCAAGACCACAATATTTTTGCTTTAATATTTTCTTCTTCTATCATCCAGGTGGCTGGTGTTGTCCTGTTTAACTGCTCCTACAGAGACACACTTCTGTATCAACAACTTCTGAGGTGGCTCAAACCCCCTCATAGGCTGCTAATATCTCCTTTTCAGTTGGCATGTAGTGGGCTTCTGATCCTCGAAAACCCCGGCTCCAAAACCCTAATGGCCGACCTTGGGTTTCTTCTGGTGTTTTCTGCCAGAGGCTCCAGGTGAGACCATGATCCCCAGCTGCAGTGTAGAGTATATTTGGCATGGCTGGTCCTGTCTGAACAGGCCCAAGAGCTACCACACAGGCTACCTCCTGTTTGATCTGCTCAAAGACCTGTTATTGCTCAAGACCCCACTCAAAATGGTTCTTCTTCTGGGTCACTTGATAAAGGAGGCTCACAAGCTGAATATAACCTGGAATGTGCGTTCTCCAGAGTCCCACAAGGCCTAGGAAAGCTTGTGTTTCCTTCTTGTTAGCTGGTGGAGACATAGTGGCTATTTTGTTTACCCCATCCATGGGCACATGATAGCATCCATCCTGCCATTTTATTCCCAAGAACTGGATCTCCCATGCAACTCTGTTTACCTTGCTTTGTTTTGTGTCAAGACCAGCTTTGAGAAGAATTTGGATTCTTTTCCTTCCTTTCTCAAAAACTTCTGCTGTTTTGCCCCATACAGTGATGTCATCAATATATTGCAGGTGTTCTGGAGCTCCCCCCTGTTCCAGTGCAGTCTGGATCAGTCCATGGCAGATGGTTGGACTGTGCTTCCACCCCTGGGGCAGTCGATTCCAGGTATACTGGACACCCCTCCAGGTCAAGGCAAACTGTGACCTGAACTCTGTTGCCAGAGGGATTGAGAAAACTGCATTAGCGATATCAATTGTGGCATCACTCAACTGCCTTTGACTCCAACTCATATTGAAGTTCCAATGTGTCTGCCACAGAAGCGCTCAGAGGCGGTTTGATTTCATTCAGACCACGTTAGTCCACTGTCAACCTCTGTTCTCCATTAGACTTTCATACTGGCCATATGGAGCTGTTAAAGGGTGAGCGGGTTCTGGTGATCACTCCTTGGCTCTCCAGTTGATGAATTAGCTTATGGATGGGAATTGCAGAGTCTTGGTTGGTGCAATATTGCCACTGGTGCACTGTTCAGGTAGCAAGTAGCACTTGCTGGTCTTCAACTTGCAGCAATCCCATGATGAAGGGATCTAGGAATCTTCTGAGAGGCCAAGCAGGGTAGATAATTGTTTGATCTTCTCTGTGTTCACAGTAGCTACACAAAAAGCCCATTGATATCCCTTTGGATCTTTGAAGTACCCCCTCCTGAGGTAGTCAATGCCAAGGATACAGGGGGCCTCTGGACCAGTCACAATGGGGTGCTTTTCCCACTTGTCCCCTGTTAAACTCACCTCAACCTCTGATACAGACAACTCCTGGCATCCCCCTGTCACTCCAGAGATCCAGATGGGTTCTGCACTCCTGTTCCTTGATGGCATCAGTGTGCACTGTGCACCCATATCTACCAAAGTTCTATATCTCTGTGGATCTGATGGATCCACGGAGTGTCGACAGGCTCACAAAATGGCAGACGTCCCTGCCAAGGCAACGTTGTCCTCCATGTGAAACTTGAGTTCGCTCCCAGCAAGAGCTATCTGCTTTTTATACAATTAATCTATGACGTCTATCTGGGCAGGTGTGGCCAGCACCGCCCAGCTAGAGGCCTTCAGTCCCTCCCCCTGTTATATAAGTGGTGCCCCTTCTACGCATGCGTGTGTACATTGGAATTTCCCTGCGCCTGCATGCTACACCTCAGGGGGTCTTTTCTAAATGAGTCTGGGGGCTTACTTCATCATCCTCCTCTTCACTTTCTCCTTCAAATGTCCTTGGAGGGCCGTCGGCCAATAGCCAGTCACCAATTAACTTCAACTTATACAAGAAGCTTCCTTCAAGGACAAAGTTCTCGTTTATCAGTGCTTGTTTTCTCATAACTTAGCAGGAAAAGAACACTCTCACAGGTGACTGAGCCAAACACAGACTACTTTTGAGTAGCAGTGTCTAATTAAACATGAATACACTTAGCTAAACTTTTTCCTTACTGACTTACAAACAACATGAACTATTGAAATAATTCTTCTGGGAAGAAACAGGAAGAGCCATCAGATCAATACCTGACTCTGAGCCTGGTGTCACTGGCAGAATTTTGTGTTCTTCCATCATGGGTTGGTCTACACAATACCAGGCCTGCTGGTGACAGACAGGGTACACCTGTCTCAAAGTGGGAAAAGGATCTTTGCACAGGACTTATCAGAGCTCATTGAAAGAGCTATAATTTACATTTGAAGGGTGAAGGAGATAAAAGCAGGATCATTAGAAATAAACCAGGGGGCAGCACACCAATGCTTGAGAGACAGTGTACTAGCGAGATCCTTCAGTCTGCCATCACAGTAGAGATAGGGAATGGAGATCCACGTGGTAGCAAAGACACAAGGGTTATTGATGTGTTAGAAACCATGGAAGCGCCTGAGAACAGTCATGTAGGAATTAGGGCTTCTGCCCCCCAAAAGGTGGTGGGAACAATAGCCCAACTGAAGTGCATCTACACCAATGCACACAACATGGGCAACAAACAGGAGGAGCTGGAAGCAATTGCGCAGCAGGAAAAATATGACATAGTTACCATCATGGAAACATGGTGGGATGACACACAACTGGAGTGCTGCAATGGATGGCTATAAACTCTTCAGAAGGGATAGGCAAGGAAGGAGGGGCAGTGAGGTAGCCCTGTGTGTTAGGGAGTGTCTCGACTATCTGGAGCCTAATGATGGTGATGCTAGGGTTGAGCGTTTATGGGTAAGAATCAAGGGGAAGGCCAACAAGGCAGAGATCATGGTGGGAGTTTGTTACAGACCACCCAACCAGGATGAAGAGGCAGATGAAATATTCTACAAGTAACTGGGAGAAGTCTCACAACTGCAAGCCCTTGTTCTCATGGGGGACTTCAACTCACCAGATGCCTGCTGGAAATAAAATACAGCCAAGAGGAAACAGTCTAAGAGGTTCCTGCAGTGTGTGGAAGGCAACTTCCTGACACAACTGGTGAGCGAGCCAACTAGGGAAGGTGCCCTGTTGGACCTGTTGTTTGTGAACAGAGAAGGACTGGTGGGTGATGTGATGGTCAGAGGCCATCTTGGGCACAGAGACCATGAAATGATAGAGTTTTTGATTCCCAGAGAAGTAAGGAGGGGAGCAGCAGAACTGCCACCTTGGATGCCTGGAGGGCAGACTTTGGTCTGTTTAGGAGCCTGATTGAGAGAGTCCCTTGGGAGGCAGTCCTGAAGGGCAAAGGAGTCCAGGAAGGCTGGACATTCTTCAAGAAGGAAATCTTAAAGGCACAGGAGGAGGCTGTCCCCATGTGCCAAAAGACAAGCTGTCGGGGAAGAAGGAACTCAGGAAAAAAAAGAGTTTATTACCTTTGGAAGAAGAGGCAGACAACTCAGGAGGACTACAAAGATGTCGTGAGATTATGCAGGGATAAAGTTAGAAGGGCCAAAGCCCACCTAGAGCTTAATCTGACTACTGCCGTAAAAGACAATGAAAAATGTTTCTATAAATACAGCAGCAACAAAAGGAGGGCTAAGGGGAATCTCTATCCTTTACTTGATGCATGGGGAAACATAGTGAGAAAGGATGACAAAAAGGCAGAGCTACTTCGTACTTTCTTTGCTTCAGACGTTAATAGGAAGACCAGTTGTTCTCAGGGTGCTGATGCCTCAGAGCTTTTTCGATTTTTTAATTTTTATAGATTTTAGAAGTAGATGTGTAGTGGATGTAGATTTTAATGTAGCTGTACTATATCCCTTACCCTGTAGCATAATGTTTACACATACCTAACCCTGCTACTCCGTCTCATATCAATCCCTCAGAATTCCATTAGCGTGTTTAGTCTTCTTTTCAAGGTAGAATTGTAGAAAAACACCTTAAGGCCTGGACCAGAAGATATCACACAGACACAGCGACCTTCAAGCCCAGAACTTTGGAGGAACTCCAAGGACTGAATGTGCTTTGAGGAAGATGAAGATGAGGAAGAAGGGGTCCCAAATGCCCCCAGACTCAATTCCTGAAGGGGTGTGTTGGGGGGCAGAACCGGGGGGGTGGACAAATTGAGATTGGGTGGACCTTATTATAAAATCATAAAACCAGTGTCTGAACAGGCGCGCGTGGTATGTATTCCTCTAGGTCTACAGACTCATTAAAGCTCCTGCCCTCTTTTTCTTATCTCCTACACTAAATTGGCCTAGAGTCTTTTTCTCCGAGGTCTTTTAGGCAACAGTACTCAGACCCTGAGCTGGAAGACAGGGACTAGGAGCAGAATGAAACCTCCATAATCCGAGGGGAAATTTGAGTGCATGAAGTGCCAGTCACTGATTGTAAATCACTATAGACTGAGTTCTAGTTTATCATAGATTTCAGTTGAGTTTAGTACATTACAGGCTCTTTCCTAAAGGAGTAGGCTTGTCTTACTTTCCAGTTTAAAAGTTAGATTTGAAAGATTACATGCAGCAGGTGTATGTACTTCATTATTTAATTAAAAAGGCAGGTTTGATGCTACAAAGCTGTTCTGTGTAGTCAGTTGTTGTGGTTTAATGCCAGCCAACAACTAAGCACCACACCACTGCTCAGTCACTCCCCTGCCCCCCAATGGGATGGGGGAGAGAATTGGAAGGGTAAAAGTGAGAAAATTCATGGGTTGAGATAAAGACAGTTTAATAGGGAAAGCAAAAGCCGTGCGCACAAGCAAAGGAAAACAAGGAATTCATTCACCCCTTCCCATGGACAGGCAGGTGTTCAACCATCTCCAGGAGAGCAGGGCTCTATCACATGTAATGGTTACTTGGGAAGACAAGCGCCATCACTCTGCACATCTCCCCCTTCCTTCTTCCCCCAACTTTATATTCTCACTCACTTCCCTTTGTTAGATGGTTACAAATGTCAACTTCTTTCATGACATTTCTTTGAAACATGAATTGTTTCTTAAACATGAGTTGGTGTTCTATACCATTACATTAGCTTTGTGAAATATTAGAAAAACATTCACTAAGAATTTTTCATTGAATTTGAGAGCAGAGTTCTGAATGAAGTGCATAATAGGGCATTTTGAGACCCCTTTGACATAGTGTCTGCACTATGGAGTTCTAGCTCAAGATTTTTTTTTGTTCTATGTCTGACGTGCTTTTCTTTTTTCATGTCTGAGATTCATAATTGTGTATAACTTCAAATTTTGTCTGGAAAAGAATCCAATTTTGGGAAAACAGTTACAATTGCTTATCTGAGGAGTTAAAAAAAATAAAAATAAATCCTATCTGCATGTGCAGAATCTGTTGTTCAGGATATGTATATTATTTCTTAATATCAGTGTCAATTAATTTAATGAAGAACCTTCAGTATGAGTCAGTTACAATTGCTTTTGCAATAGCCTGGTGATAGCAAAATATAGCATATTTCTCTATCTGAAAAAGATTATTGGAAATGTGAAAATGTTTGGGTTTATTTTTAAATAAGAAACAGAATCTAATGTTTTACTGGCTGCTTTCACACTGATTTAATGTAAATCTGGCAGTCTTAAGTTGTTAGCATGAACATAAAATGTTGAGTGCATCCATGATTCAGGCTTTCTGTTTGAATTTCCTAATATTAATTAGTCATAAATCTTTATCTATAAAGTGTTCCCCTTTAGGCCCATAAATGCCGTATTTCTGTTGGTAGTTTTGCATTGAATTTGCAAGGCCTCAGGACTGAAACTTGTCAGGCCTGCTCTGTCTGAACTTTTCTTGATCTCTCCATAGCTTTGTTTTAAATTGGTTTAGCTGTAACAGTAATTTTTATAATTGATAAGGTGTCTATGGATAATATAATTTTGTATGGTGCCACCACGGCTTTATGTTTCTAACATAATAATGTAGTATAGAGAAATACAGGCCTGGTATGATAGCAGGGGTCTTGAGAATTGGAGACACGGGATGTGGCGTAGAGGAATACAGGTATGGGATGACGAGAGATGGGACTATAAACTATTGAAATAGTATCTAGCATCTGTAAAAAACCACCATATACAGTAAATTCAGATGTAACCTGGAGCTGCAGACCAATGAAGAAAGAGCAAGAATTGTAAAAGCATGTTAGCAAACATATACAAATTACACCAAGTGGATCCTGGAGTGAAGAAGCAACCACCAACATGAGCATCTTATTCTTTCTGGTGAAGGACTCCAGATGCTGGCAACTTGCTGTAGCACTGCCCACCCACCCCACTCCCTCCCACCCCTGAATGAAACCACCAACTTTAGGCCCAAGAAGAGCAGTGGAAGGGAGAACACCCACCAGGAACAGGGGTAGAAATTAAAGAGTGGGTGTATAACAATTTCAAGTTTACTATTATTCTTTCTTTTTTTCTGTAATAATTAGATCTAGAATAATAATGGTTAGACTTCAATTATACTATGGTTAGTGACCTGCTACACCACTGACTCACACAGGTCTATGGGGCCAGATGGGATACACTCAGGGGTACTGAGGGAACTTGCAGAAGTGCTCACCAAGCCACTTTCAAACATTTCTCAGTGGTCCTGGCTGACCAGGGAGGTCCCAGTAGGCTGGAAGTTAGCAAATGTGCCACCCATATACAAGAAGGACTAGAAGGATGACCTGGGGAACTACAGGCCTGTCAGTCCGACCTTTATGCCAGGGAAAGTTATGGAGCAGATCATCTCGAGTGCTGTCACACTGAACGCAAAGCACAAACAGATGATCAGGCACAGTCAGCATGGGTTTATGACAAGGTGACCTGCTTAGTGGATGAGAGAATGGCTGTGGAAGTTGTCTACCTAGACTTTAGTAAAACCTTTGACACCATTTCCCACAGCATTCTCCTGGAGAAACTGACTGCTCATGGCTTGGGTGGGTGTACTGTTTTCTGGGTAAAAAAACTGTGTGGATGACTGAACCCAAACAGTTGTGGTGAATGGAGTTAAATTCAGCTGTTGATTCCCAGGACTCAGTATTGAGGCCAGTTCTAACATCTTTATCAATGATCTGGATGAGGAGATTGAATGCACCCTCAGTCAGTTTGCAGACAACACCATGTTGGGTGGGAGTGTTGATCTGCTCAAGGGTAGGATGGCTCTGCAGAGGGTTCTGGACAGGCTGGATCAATGGACTGAATCCAAAAAATTGGGTATAATGAACTGCCCAGAGACTTTGATCTTTTGAGCAGCAAAGGTATTTATTAGCAGTGCTGGGAGCAAGCCAGCTATTGCTGGAAAAACTTGCTCGAAGGCTTCCCAGAGAATCAACACTTTTATACAATTTTCAGCTGTGATTAAACGCATATTCAAGTGATTACAACATCTATCTATGCATATTAATAATAGGCAGAGTATAGGTGGAGCTCAGGCGGGGCTTGGGGCGGTGCTTCTCTTGGCCCTCAATCTTGGGGGTACTTCCGCTCTTCCTCCATGGGTCTGGGGGCTTAAACTCATCTTCCTCAGCCTGACCTTTCTTCTCTTCCGTTGTTCTTGACCCGCTTACTGAAGCTTGGAAAAAGCCCTGGCTCCCGTCCTATTTCTTCTATTCAAATGTCTACCTTATCCTACTGCATTTCTAATTTATTACCTCTAGCCCTATTACATGTTCTTGTACTATTCTCTTAAGCTTTGGTCCAGTAAGTAGAACAGAACGAGCACAGATCGTTTTGGATGTCGATAGCTTGTTAGCAGGCCCAAATTTCTTAGTTAACTCTTTTGGGCCTGGCCTCCTGTTTCAGGACTGAGGCCAATTGTATGAGATTCAACAAGACCAAGTGCCAGGTGTTGCACTTTGGTCATAAGTCCCTTCAGTGCTACAGGCTGGGGGAAGATTGGCTGGAAAGCTGCTCAGAAGAAAAGGACCTGGGGGTATTGGACAACATCCAGCTGAACACGAGCCAACAGTGTGCCCAGGTGGCCAAGAAGGCCAATGACATTCTGGCTTGTATCAGAAATAGTGTCGCCAGCAGGACTAGGGAAGTGATCATCCCCCTGTACTCGGCACTGGCGAGGGCTGTACCTCGAATAGCGTGTTCAGTTTTGGGCCCCTCACTACAAGACAGACATTGAGATGCTGGAGTGTGTCCAAAGAAGGGCAACGAAGCTGGTGAAGGCTCTGGAGTGCAAGTCTTATGAGGAGCGGCTGAGGGAACCGAGATTGTTTAGTCTGGAGAAAAGGAAGCTCAGGGAGACCTTATCACCCTCTACAACTGCCTGAAAGAAGGTTGTAATGAGGTGGGTGTCAGTCTCTTCTCCCAAGTAACAAGTAGTAGGATGAGACAAAATGGTCTCAAGTTGTTCCACAGGAGGTTTAGATTGGATATTTGAAAAAAAATTTCTTCACCAAAGAGGTGGTCAAGCATTGGAACAGGCTTCCCAGGGAAGTGGTGGTCACCATCCCTGGAGGTATTTAAAAGACGTGTAGATGTGGCACTTCGGGACATAGTTTAGTGGTGGACTAGGTAGTGTTAGTTTAATGGTTGGACTCGATTTGAGAGGTCTTTTCCAACCTAAATGATTCTATGATTCCATAACCACAGTCATGCTTTGACAGACACCCGTAGAAAAACAGTGTGGCAAAACAGCTGTTCCACTGGGGCAGAGGGTGTAGGGGTGTATGTGTGTGTAACTAGAGTTATTCCCTTCCTTGAACAAGCACGTATACAGTCCCTTCCCATTCTCCTGTTGATACTACTTCTCTTTCAATTTATTAGCAGTAAATCAATGCTTGAAACTCCAAGGTCAATTTTTCCTCTAGAGTATCTATGGTGTATATATTTAGTTTTGCAGATTTAAAGTGCACCTTACTGTTATGTTATATGACCAAAAGCCCATCTGCACACACGCACATGACCAGAGATGCAATGACAGGTGGGGGAACTCAAATAATACCCTACCCCAGCTACTCCCAGGCCCATCACAGGAGCTATCAGCCCATCAAAGGCACATCTCCACAAGACCAGAGGAGCACAGATGCACTAAGCAGGCAGGGGAACCCAAATTACAGACTCAGGAAGTGATGTCCTGTCCAGGTCTTTCCTAGGGCTCTCCCTAGGACAACCTCCACCCCAGTCTCCAGATATGAAACTCATCACCATGAGTCATCAGGAGCAACTCTTCAGATAACTTTTCAGACTAAGGGTGGTTGCTGTCTAGGGGGTGGGACACATTATGGGATGCAGGGGAAAAGCATCTTGGGGTCACACAGGACTTATTCTAGGAATTTTAGAGGAACTACCAAAGGCAGGAAAACCGAAGGATCAATTATGTTTAGGGAGTAACAAGTGTTGTAAAATAAAGGGATAAGGGGATAAAAAGGACTAATTGAGTGTAAATAGTTGGCTGGTCAGTATGCTTGTCTGGACATGCCTTGCACCTGATCGGCACAGTCTGTCCTATCTTCTTATTAAATTCCTTTCTAACTCTTTTCCTGGGTGCTACCCTACCTCCATATGACCCCTTCTCGAGCCACATCCTGTTCTTTCACACAGCGTGTTAGTACCAACAGTCCTTGGTTGGCTCCACAACCATCTGGTTATCAGTGTTTGAGACATACACATTAGCCCCTTATCTTCTGTGCTTCTACACCACCTCGTGGCTTAAACATTGATATGGACTAAAAATAAATTCTTGAATATATCTATTTAAATAAGGTGTTCTTCCTATTTGACTGTAAACAGGTTTTGAGCATAATAGGCCTTGGCATCATAGGCCCTTGCCCTCTCACAGAAAACCTGTGTCTCGGTTTTATTGACAATGTGTCCCAAGGGGCGGGACCTCCAATGGAATAGAAACCCCTCCCCCTGAATTATGAAATTAATGGGGCATTCAAGTGGAGTATGAAAATAAATAGCAATTTACTGAAAACAGAGAACAAAACCAGAACAAAACACCAAACAAACAGTAACGGAGTGTGGTGGTGGGAAAAACAGTTTTCCCCCTGAAGTTATAAAATGGTAAACCCCCAGGGGGTGTTGACCCTTGAGGTTGAACCAATGAGCACTTCTGCAAAATATAAACATATTGTCCAGATGGGAAAAGAAGAGTAGTTGTGGTTGTTAATGGAAAGGTGACCGTGTTGTGAAAGAAACGAGTTGAAGGGGCAAGAACCCCTCTGGGGGGCCACGGCCCCCCAACCCTTGGTTGTGGGTCATAGAAACTCGGAAAGAGTGTTAAACTGGACTGAGGTCTGTGACTGAGAAGCTGGAATTTTTTTTTCTCCACCGTGAGCAGCAGAAGCGGCAGCAAAAACAACACTGGCCCGAGACAGTGGCAGAGAGCCAGAAGATAAGGAGCAGCAAATGAACATGCAGCTGAGCAGAAAGACACAGAGTTGTCTGAGAGAGAGAACTAAGTCAACAGAGAGAGAACTAAGCTCTACAGAGAGAGAGAGTGTGAGTTTAGGTAAGAACTGAAACCAAAACTCCCCAAACCCCTCTGAGACCTCCTAGAGAGAAGAGGATGATGGACTCTTACTTAAAGAAGAGTCTTGGAGTGCTACAGCACTGCAGAAAGGAGCTGAAAAGCTCAGGGCTTCCCGGAGCTGAACCGGGACATCCAAAGGAATGTGGAGGAGGGTTTTGCCCCCCCTGCTGCTTTGAGACAGAGCACGGGAGCTCTGCAAAGGGGGTTTGAATCCCCTGAAGATAAGGACCGTCACGAAGGCTTCTGCACTTCGTTGATATGACGTGGTGAAGTGACCTTTGTCCGGGTGAACTCAGCCCATGGAAGAGGAAGACCCTCACTTGGAGTCGAAGGGCTTGGATACCCCCCTCGTGTGTAGTGCCAGAGATCCAGCTACAGCTGCTGCATGAAAGAAGAGAACCTGCTGCCCTAGAGACACTGCTGCTCTGAGAGTGGAAAGGATCTCTTCCTTCTTCCATCCTGGACTTTTATTTGGAGAGAGAAGAGATTTGATCCATTGTAAATACCGTTTTATCATGGCTGAGATAGTTAAGGTTGTATATGATGTATTTTACTATTTATTTTGTACAGTTATTGTAATATATAACCCTTTCCCCCCATTTTGAGTCTTGTGTAGTGTCTGGAAAACCCATCTCACACTGGGCTGAGATGAGGGGGGGGACACCTTGAACTCAGGAATTGGATTTTTGGGGGCTCTCAAACCATGACATGGAGAAAATGTCACCTCAGACTACTCCTTCAGTATAGATGGAATGAATATTACGGACTCCTGACTTGATGGACAGAAATCAGTTTATTCCCCATGACTCAGGGTTTTTATATCATTCACTTTTAACTGGGAGTGGTTAAGCATATCAAGACAGAACACAGCTGCAAGTCACACATCCATCACTCTCTCAGGCCAGCCTGTTCACACACACAGCACATACACAGACCTTGGAGTTTCAAGGAACTCCTTTTCACACCCACATATGGTAAGAATGCAAACAGAATAGCTGAACTCATTTCTGGGCAGTAAATCACAGCCTAGAGAATACAACACAAGGTCATCTTTAGACATTTCTCAGACCTTTTTCTTCTTGTTCTCACACTTGGCTTGCTACACTTCAGCTCTGTGTCGCCGAGATGGCGGCGCGATCCCGGTGCAGTCACGTGGTCACGATGTAGCTTGGGCATAGCTGCAGCTGCGCATGCAGGCATCACGTGGAGAAGTTGACAAGGGGGGTCTCCTGAGTCCCCACAGAGTGGCTGCAGTGGTGGCAGTGGCGCGGTAGCAGTCAAAAGGCAGTTGTGGCGGCGGGGCAGATATGGTGTGGGTCTAGCTGGTGCCGTGAGGCAGGGGGGCGCAGTGACCAGAGACCCTCTCTCAGCTGCAGTCCCAAGAACCAAAGAGGGGATTCCGTCCCTCCAGCCAATTTTTATCCCCTCGAAACTCTCACAGCATCTCCTGCGGGAACCTCCATCTTCCCCCTCTGCCCCTCCCCCCGGTCCTTCGTTAGAGGAAAAGAGGTGAAGTGTCCCCCGTGATCTCCAGGTCCACATTATTACATGGAAAAATTCAACAAGAAAATCTAAACCACAACATTATCCACCCCGAATTTTTTCATACCATCGTGCTATATCAGATTTAGACTTTTCAACTATACACATACATGCATTATTCCAATTATATATACATTTACAAATATGTACATACAGGCACAGTGTTATGGATAGTTTACTGTGGGAACAAGTTAAGCCGGCAGCAC
Source organism: Corapipo altera (assembly GCF_003945725.1). Classification (NCBI taxonomy): domain Eukaryota; kingdom Metazoa; phylum Chordata; class Aves; order Passeriformes; family Pipridae; genus Corapipo; species Corapipo altera. Next base: position 80,840 of record NW_020885089.1, on the reverse strand, counting down.
CTGCATTGAGTTAATTAGGATCAAAAAGGAGTGTTTTGACCTTGACTGGTGCTTTTTATAAAGAGAGTGCTGTGTTCTCAAAGCAAAAACCACTTTGCTTGATAACCTATGTTTTTCTCTCATGGTTGAACACAACCACCACATGATGCGAGCTGGATGCGTGGGATTGAGACATTGGTTTAGGATGATCCTGGGAATTCCGGTTAACTAAAAGACAAACATCATGTACTGTTTACCAAGGAACCCTAATAAAAGGGGAACGCCAGAAAGATCAGTAGACAAATCCTGAAATCAAACTCTGTGTGGTGGCAACCTCATTTCTTTCAGTGCTCATATTTACCATATCTGGTGACCCCGATGTGTGACCTGCATTACGGTATTATAAGTAAAGTAGCACTAGGCTTAAATATAGTAACAAAAATTTATTAAAGATTTATATAAAAGTCAAATAAGCAAATCAGCGTGCTGGGTGGCCTGAGGAGACCCCCCGCTCCTTCAAGGCACACAGTTTCAATAAGTTTCAGTCTGTCTTTTATAGGTTTGTAACTGCTCATTTCTTAAAGTCCCCTCCTAGTCTTTCGTTTCTTCTTTTTTACCTCATCAGTTCTATCTGCGCCTGCTTCGCTCTGTTGCCAGGGTTTATGCGCATGCCCTGTTGCTAGGAAACAAGCTCGGTTCCTTTAGTTTCATCCTTTTGACGTACTCAGCTTCCTCTGCGCATGTGCTGTCTTGTTGCTGGGAAGCAATCTCGGCTCCTTTCGTTTCATCCTTTTGACGTAGTCAGTTGCTTTTGCAGGGGGCCCATTAGGGTAGAAATTAAAGTAGTTAACCAGGGTGATTGGTTAAACCATGATTCAAACCAGCTCTGTTGAGTTTCTCTTTCCCTTTTCCTTTGAAGAATTCCTTCACGTAATTTAGTCATAGATTCATGAACTACCCCCGAATGATCTGCATAAAAGCAACATTCTTCTCCTAATGCAACACATAACCCCCCTTGTTGTAAGAATATTAAATCTAATCCTCTTCTATTTTGTAGAACTACTTCAGAAAGTGAAGTAAGAGACTTCTCTAAGTATGATATTGATTTTTCGATTCTCACTAAGTCTTCATCCACTGCTTCTCTTAGAGATGATATCCCTTTATTTTGTTCAACAAGGGATGCAATTCCTGTCGCCGCCCCCGCTGTTCCCAGACTAAGGGGCATGGCAATAGTTATGGCAGTAAATGGTTCCCTTTTTTGTATTCTGTGTTTATTATCATCCCAATGGTCGAAAATCAATTCCTTCGAATGGTAAAGAATTCGGGGTATTACTGTTATCTTAACACAAAATTCTTTACTTTCATTAAATATTCGTAAAGACAAACAGGGAGTTACACCAGTCTTTGAGCATATCCACCATCCTTCTCCGCCAGGTATAACCCATTTCTTGGTTTTATCAAGTTTCTTGATGGTATAGCTGCATAAGTCTCTTTTAGTTGGAGGTACATTTCCTATGCACACTCCCTGTCCTCTCACCTGCTGGAGAGTGATTCCTATCTGTTTCTCTCCCCAATTACATTGTATAGGGTTGCCTTGACTGGATATTTTAAATGAGGTGTTCAGAGCTATCCCTTCATAGAATGGAGGTTTGATGTCATAACACAACCAACAAGAATTAGTCATGTTAGAGTCTGTGTGGTTAAGTGTGTAATAGGCCACTTGCATCAACTTTAACAATGGTTCTGTTTTCCCATATATCTTGGTCTATGTTGAGGTTCTACTAGAGTCATTAAAACTTACAGTTGGGGCAGTTGAAACTGTGGAAGCTTTTCTTTTCCTACTCTCCTTCTGATTTAAGTTATCCTCTTTTTTCTTTATGACTTTATTGGGTCCTATTGCCAGAAGGCGGTGGGTGATTTCTTGTTTTTTTATGAATATCAACCCTCCCCTGTCTGTTCCATGTTCCCAGTATCTGATTCCCCAAGTTCTTCCTATTAACCATCCTGAGTCCTCTGGTTGCATTACCTGGAGGGTTATATACTCACAATTGCTATACCTCTTTGATCCTCTAGACAAAACAACTTGTGAAGGTTTGCAGCAAGGTGGTCCCCATGTCGTTGTTAGGTACTTATCTCGAGAAGTAGGGGTCCAGGCGGAAGCAATAGTGGCACAATCCCAACATGCACAATAATATTGATCAGGATAGTTACAATATCCCTTTCCTGGATTAGATGCAGGACAAAGATAATAGGGTTTCAAATTTGAACAATGTGGTAAAGGGGCTATTTGACACAGTGTAGCAGAGAAACTGGGAGATCCTACTGTAAGATTAGTCCTAATTGTTTTTAGATCGCTCCATCTGGTCAGGGTCCAATTGTATGGCTGATGTGGACTTTCCCTGCTTGGGGAAAGCTGCCACAAAAGTACTACAATCCATATATAATTTCCCATATCTGTTCTCCACCGTATTATTGCTCTGCCTCCTTTGTCTACTCCTTTGCAGGGAGCAATGAGGTTTTTGACATCTTCTCGGCAGCAGTCAATATTCTTCAGGAGAGTATGGGGTTTTGATAGGTTCTTATAACTTTCCAATCTTTTTCCTTTATTTCTCAAGACCTATTTGTTTCATATGCTTTTCTAGTATTTCTAAAAGTTGGTTGGTTGTTAAATTTGTTTTCCAGGCAAATTTAATGGCACACTGTTCTAGAGTTTTGTACCAATCTTTTTTATAGACTTCCCAGTTCTCCGATACTAACCATTCCCACTCACAGAATAACTTGTCAATTTCCAGAACACTCAGTTGCTCATTAGAAACAATAAAGGAGTCTCGACAATTCATACAATGGATGTTCCGTCTACTTGCTACACAATACCACTCTATACCACATAATATACATTTACAACTGACCCAACTCTGATGTCCCGAACCTGGGTGTCTTATACAGGGTATTTTCTGTACAGGTCTGTCTGGCAAAGTAATTTCAGTTTCAAGTTCACAACAAAAAGGAAAGGTTTTCCCTTTTTCAGCAATTTGGTATAATCCACTTCCCCCAGTCTGGTAAGGGATTGGTCCACTCAGCCAATGGCTATACCGAACTCTTATTAAGGTTAGGTCTGGAGGTACTCCAAACCAGGAGTATAGGCTGAATCTTACGTCCCGTTCAAAGTGATTCATTTACCAGTCCTGTTTTTCTGAACTTCATTCGGAGATTCCCAGGTTGAGAGGTTATAGTCCATTCAGAGGTGTTGACTGGTCCTTTAACCCGAGATGCGTGAGTCCATCCTCTTTCAGCGATATGAATGGCTGTATCTGTAGTGAGAAGAACAACAAAAGGTCCTTCCCAACGAGGGGTTAATGAGGACTCTTTCCATGTCTTAATTAACACTCTGTCTCTAGGTTGAATTTTGTGTATTGCCATATCCAATGGGGGTCTCTGAGTTACTAATCCTTTCTTCCTCAATTCCTGTCTTCTTTTCATTAACTCAATTATATATTCCCTCAAAAGGGTATCTTCTACCTTTGGATTTTCTATCGGGATTCCAAAATCATATGGCGTTCCATACATCATCTTAAATGGTGAAATTCCTGTGTCAGTGCGTGGTTGGGTCTGGATATATAATAAGGCCAATGGCAAACACTTTACCCAATTCATTTTAGTTTCCATCATTAATTTAGTCAATTGTTTCTTTATTTCTCCATTCATTCTTTCCACTTTACCAGAGCTTTGTGGATGCCAAGGAGTATGGTATTCCCACTTGGTTCCAAAAAACTCTGTTGTCTCTTTGATTATTTTAGAGGTAAAGTGTGGTCCCCTATCCGAATCCACTACTGCCACAGCGCCGTACCTTGGAATAATTTCTTCTAGTAAAATCTTAATCACAGTTTTGGTCGTACATCGTGCTACAGGAAAGGCTTCTACAAAGTGGGTAAGATGGTCCACTAACACCTACTTTCCTACTTTAGGTAGTTCAGTAAAATCTGTCTGTACTTTCTCAAAAGGTCTCTTAGCTATTTCTCGTCCTCCTTGTACCCGTTCTCTCAATTGCCTTTTGTTTACCCTCTGACAGGTTAAACACCCTTCCAAAATTCTTTTTGCTATTCCATAAGCTCCCACACAAACAAATTTGTTTTCAAACTGATCCACTAACGCTTGAGTCCCCCAGTGTGTCTGCTCATGTAATCTCCCCATTATTCTCTGAGTAAACCCCTTTGGAAGTACTTCCCGACCATCTGCTAATAACCATTTATTATTTTCCTCCTTTGCTCCAGATTGCCGCAGTTTCTTTTTCTCTTGGTCACTGAAACTTTTCAGGACATTTCTGTCTTCTGGCTCTGAACTAGTCATTACTAAGAAAGCTGCTCTCTTTGCCTCTTCATCTGCCAGATTGTTGCCTCTGACAGTAGCTTTTAACCCTTTTTGATGCCCTTTAACGTATACTACTGCAATCTGCTTTGGCTTTCTCAAAACCTTTAAGATTTCTCGTATTAGAGTTTCATGAATAAGTCCTTTACCTTGGGTATTAATCAATCCCCTTTCTTCCCATATCTTGCCGAAGGTATGAACTACCCCAAATGCGTACTTAGAATCTGTGAATATAGTGCCTGCCTTTCCATCTAATAATTGTAACGCTCTAAACAGCGCATATAACTCACATGCTTGGGCTGACCATGTCTTATCTAAGGGTCCAGATTCTCTGACCTGAAAATTTTCTCCATCTATCACTGCATATCCTGACTTTCGATTCCCATTAACCACTCTAGAAGAACTCAGTTCTTCTTCTTCTAAGTCCTCTCTAATCTTTGTTTGAAGGTTTATTACTTGTAGGCAGTCATGTACTAGATCTTCTTTAGGTTCTCCATATAAGAAATGAGCTGAATTTTGCACATTTGTCATCTCTAACTCTAGATCAGGTGAATGTAATAAGATACTTTCATATTTTAATAGTCGACTATCTGTCAACCATTTCTCAGCTTTCTGTTGTAATACTCCTCTTATATTATGGGGAGTAAAGACTTTTAATTCTCCTCCAAAAGTCACCTTTATAGCTTCTTCAACTAACAAAGCTGTAGCAACTATACATTGCAAACAGGTTGGCCAACCTCTACTTACTGGATCTAGTAATTTTGAATAGTACCCTACCGGTTTCCTCTGTCCGGCCCAGGTCTGGGTTAGGACTCCGTATGCTGTACCATTTTCCGTATTTACAAATAGATAAAAAGGTTTCCGATTGTCCGGCAGACTAAGCACAGGTGCATTCACTAAATCTTCCTTCAGCTTTTTTAATTGCTGTTCTTCTTCATCACTCCACTTTACCAACCCCTCCTTAGTTAATTTTTCATACAAAAATTTGACTTTGCTACTGTAATTCTCAATCCACTGTTGACAATACCCAAATAGGCCCAGAAGTTGTCTAATCTGTCTTTTAGTCCTGGGTACAGGTCGTGACAGAATTCCATTTACTCGATCAGGGTCTAGTCTTTTATGTCCCCTGCTCAACCAATGCCCTAAATACTTAACTTCTTCCTCCGTAAATTGCAATTTTGACTTTGACACTTTCAAACCTTTTAAACTTAAGAAATTCAGGAGTCTAATGCTTTCATCTCTTACATCTTCTAACTTTTCTCCAGCAACTAACAAGTCATCTACATATTGGATCAAGACTGTACCCTGGCGAGGTTCAAAAGACTCTAATAATTGTCCTAAGGTTTGCCCAAACAAATTAGGGGATTCTGTAAATCTCTGAGGTAGAACAGTCCATCTAAGTTGTTGTTTCCTATGTGAGTCAGGGTCTTCCCATTCAAAAGTAAAGTAGTCTCTACTTTCTTCCTTCAGAGGACAAGTCCAAAAGTCATCTTTGAGGTCGATCACACTATACCACTTATGGTCAGGTGAGAGTTGGTTTAATAAAGTATAAGGATTAGCAACTACAGGGTACCGGGTAACTGTTCGTTTGTTCACTTCCCTCAAATCCTGCACCAGACGATATGATCCATCAGGTTTCTTTACTGGCAAGATGGGAGTGTTATGGGGTGACTTACATGGTTCCAATAATCCTTGTGTTAAAAGTCTTTCTATGATCGGTTTAAGTCCAACCCTTCCTTTATGTGGAATGGGATATTGTTTCACTCTTATTGGTTCCCCTGGATTTCAAATAGAGACCTCGAATGGCTTTATGTCTAGCTTTCCCACAGAGTCAGGGGTAAACCACACCTCAGGATTTATTCTTTTTTTGTCCTCCGCCGTAAGGGCATATATTTGGACTTGTAATTTCTGATCTCTCACTTCCAAATTTATTCCCAATTCTATTATCAAATCTCTTCCTAATAGATTATACTCAGTTTCAGGAACCAATAGAAATGTTCCTAATGCATATTTATTCTGGGTTTCTATTTCCACATCTTTTATGAGGGGCACCTTAAAGGGTTCTCCCTTGGCCCCTATAACTTGGACTGTGTCTGAGGAAGTCGTGCAACCCCAAGGTAACTTTTGAACCGTCGATCTTCCTGCCCCCGAGTCCACTAGGAACTCGAGTTCTTGTTGCTGGGGACCTATTTTAAGTTTTATCAAGGGCTCTGTATTCTTCTGGGTCCCCAGGAAATAGAGTCCCTGACTCCCCTAATCCTCTTGGTAAATCTTGTCGTCTTGCAATCTCTTTCTGCAATTTCATTTCATATGCCCCCTCTGCCCACAGTAGTAACACTCCATCTCACTTTAGTCTAACCGCACACGTTCTCTTAATGGTTCATATTTATTAGGTCTACAAGGGATCATTCGTCTCTGTTCTCTGTCCCCTCTTTGTCCTCTTTTTATAGCTGCCATTAAATTTTTTCTCTGCTTCCTTTGCATTTCTTCTTGCCTTTTCTGCCTTTCTTCTTCTCTTTTCTGTAATTCTTCCTGCCTCTCCTCTTGTTCCTTTTGACTTTCTTCCTCCCTCCGCCCATATACTTTCTGGGTTGTCCTCAACAATTCATCCATTTCTTTACACTGCCAATCATCTATGTCCTCCAACTTCTTTTTAATATCTGCCCATGCTCCACTCACAAACCGCATCTTAAGCACTTGCTGTCCCATTCCATCACCTGGATCCATACCAGAATAAAGTTGGAAAGTCCTTCTGAGTCTCTCTAACCATTCAGTTGGACTTTCTTCCTTCTTTTGATATTCACTGAAAACTTTAGTAACATTCTGCCCTCTAGGAACAGATTCCTTTATACCCTGGACAATCATTTCTCTCAGGTCATTCATATTTCTTCTATGATTCGAATCATTATGGTTCCAATTAGGATTTTCCAAGGGCCATTTAACGTCTGCAGCTGGACCCTGCCGGTGCCTTTGGTCCCAACCTTTCATTCCTGCCTTCCTAATCATTCCCCGTTCTTCCACAGTGAATAATATTCCTAAGATTGACTGCATTTCTTCCCAAGTATATATATTAGGACCTAAAAACTGGTCAAACCTCTCAACCACTCCCAAAGGATCCTCTAGGAGATTTCCCATCTCTTTTTTAAATGCTCTAACATCTCCTGAATTCAATGGGACTGATATAAACCCTATCTTATCCCCTTGGTTTCTTCCTCCCCCCATTGTAGTCTCTCTCAGGGGGTACAACTGTGACTTGTTCATAGATAAAGAGACTGCTCCTGGAGAACAAGGTTCTGTTTGCATGGACTGTGGAATCATCGGGGATATTATGTTAGGACTCTGTGTGTCAGGAGCTGCTGAGAAACTGACCGATTGCTGCGCTTCCTGAAGGGGAACTGGACAGACTGTTTGCTGATCTCTTACTCCAGCAGCCACCGACAGGGTGGTTTCCTGAGTTTCAATAGGGGAGAGAGGTAATTCTGCTGGAGCAGTGGGAGTGAATACACTCCTGTGGTCATTCTGAATTACAGCACCACACGAAGGTAACACCATGGACATGGAACAGGACAGGGCATATGGAGGGGGTATTCTTCGAGACTATTTAGGTCATAAACTATCTTCTGTCCTTTCTCTTCACTTAACGGGGAGAGAGAGATTCTAGTATCTGCTTCTATCCATAAGTTAGCGTACTCACATTCCTCTGCACAAAATGGTTTTTTGCTATTCACATACAGATTTAAAACCTGACATATCCAGTCCTCAAATGAGCCATATACTGGCCAAAACAAATAGTCCTGTCTGATTTGCTTCCCTCCCCATACTTCCATACAATAATGCACCATCTTTTCCCTCGACTTTCCTTCTCTAGAGGGATAATCATTCCAATACTTGATCATAACTCCTAAAGGACTGTCTGGGGGTATGGTTGGTAACCTTACCACAGACTCATTCTCGAGTTTTTTCCTCTCCTGTGGGGTATCCTGCAACTTCTCCTTATGACCCCCCATTCCACCCTTCCCCTTGGGTTTTTCCTCACTCTTAGAGCTGTCCTGCACTAATTTACAACCACCCATGGGAGTAGAAGATTTACTTTTCTTCTGTCCCATCTTCCAGAATGCTTTCACACACACAAATTCACTTCAGTCGCTTCTGATGCCTTAAGCCCCTAATGTTTTTTTTATTTTTCTAATATTGGTAAACCTTGTAAGTTTTATAGGTAGACTCTAAAAGCAGCATCCCTTGTCCCTTGTCCCTATCCCTTTCCCTGTAACACCCTTGTTTACACATTCCTTAACCCTCTTACCCCATTCTATCCTCCCTATATCACTCATAGCCCCAAATCTAATAGAAATGTTTAGTCTTTTGTCAAGGCAAGACCTAGACAGTTGACAGAACAGCATATCTGGACCTAAACCACAGAATAGGTCAGGAATTAGGTAACTATGTACCCTTTGTGCTCTGATGATGATGAAGATGGGATGAATGGGGGGTCCCGAAATACACCCCAGACCCATTTTAAGGGGGTGGACCTGGGGCGGACCAGAGTAAAGGCCACAGGGTGGACACATCTGGGATTGGATGGATGGTATTATAAAAATGTAACCTCTCAGGCACACGCGTGGGTCTTGTAACATCTTAGCCTTGGCAAATAAACCCTTTCTTATCTCACCCCTAATTAACTGTTCTGGAGATTTTTTCAGCACCTAAATCCCACGGCAACACTTCCCTCCTTTTTGACTTGCCCCCTCTCGGAGATACAAGAACTGCACTACTAGGAGGTCCCACTCACTTCGTCCTGCTGGACGTCTCAGTCTTTCGCATTCTGGGGTCCCCTCCCAACCGAAAGGGGTTCGCAAATACTTACCTCTCCTGGATAAGTCTTCATCCAACTCCTCGCTGGACGGTCCCTTCCCTGACCGGATGGTACCTGGTACTCTTACTCTTTCCTGGAGTAAGTCCCCATTCAAACCCCTGCCGAACGGACCCCTCCCAACTGAAGAGGGTTCACTACTCACTTTTCTCCTGGAGTAAGTCTTCGCTGGGGCTTATGCATAAAGATTACAGGGAACTGCAGTAATTTATTTGCTTATTTGCTTTTTCTAAATCTTCTCGGTCGGAATTTAAGAGTCTGTGCTGCAGAACCCCCTCCAGGACCATCCAAAAAGGATGGGGTACCCGCCCCAGAGGGGAGTTCCACTGCCCAGGAACCCTGATCCGAACCGCGGCACCAAAAATTGTTATAAGTAAATTAGCACTAGGCTTAAATATAGTAGCAAAAATTTATTAAAGACTTATATAAAAGTCAAATAAGCAAATCAGTACGCTGGGTGGCCTGAGGAGACCCCCCGCTCCTTCAAGGCACACAGTTTCAATAAGTTTCAGTCTGTCTTTTATAGGTTTGTAACTGCTCATTTCTTAAAGTCCCCTCCTAGTCTTTCGTTTCTTCTTTTTTACCTCATCAGTTCTATCTGCGCCTGCTTCGCTCTGTTGCCAGGGTTTATGCGCATGCCCTGTTGCTAGGAAACAAACTCGACTTGTTTTCGTTTCATCCTTTTGACGTACTCAGCTGCTTTTGCGCATGTGCTGTCTTGTTGCTGGGAAACAGTCTCTGTTCTATTTCGTTTCCCCTTCTTGATGTAATTAGTTCCCTCCCATATTGCTTTAAGTATCATTTTATATATACATCTCTAAGATCTACGGGTAACATAACAAAATATCACTCATCATTGTAACATAACATTATGGTTTGTAATTACAGTATTGCAAATTTAAGTTGATAAGCAAATTATCTCTTCTTTGGTCTTTATTGGCTATTACAACGGGACCCTCTTTCAGCATCCACAACTTGACGGAGGTGGTAAGTGCTGGCAATTCATCCCATTAGAACATGACAGCGGAGCCTGCGGGACAGGAATCTGCAGAGTCGTGTGGTAATAATGGGGCAGGGAATTTCCCAAGAACACAGACTTTATTTGAAGATTTTGCAACAGGTCTTGAATGCAGCAGGACATAAGGTTATGGATGAGCAGTGAACATTTATGCAAGTGTTGAGAGTAAGTGAACCTGATATAGGGACAAAGGAACAATGACGGTAATTTTATATTTAAATTTGGACACCTTGAAAATACACTCTTTTAGACTTGTTGGATGATCTCTTCGGGGAGAAGGAAGATATATTACCTGCCATTTCTATCTACTCTGCTGATCAGCCTATTTATATCCCCACTGATGGGGGGCTTTAGGACCTCTGGTGAGGGTGTCTGTCTTTTACCTTTACATGTGGTAATCTCCCTCCGGCGGGGGGGGTCTCTTTCCTGCCTTTAATCATACTAATTTATCTCTGGCAGGGGATTTTCCCCCCCATCCTTAATCATGGTGCTTTTTGCGAAACGTAACTTCTTCTGGCTGGGGCCACCATGTGGGATGCCACAGGGGTAGCAGGGCCCGAGCGGCGGACGGGGACCGGGGGAATCAGCACCGCCCGACACTTCAAACCCCTCCCCTTTCCCCTTGCACCACCAGGGCCGCTGCGCAGGATGTTGCAGGGGTGCCCGGGTGACAGAGGAACCCGAGCAGTGGCAGCGGCAGCCAGAGAAAATCAACCCCATGCAGTGCACCTCCATGGCAGCCTCCCCCCTCTCTCCGAGTCATGGCCTGAACTTCAACCATGAAACCGAAAGAAGAGGAGGAAGGAGAGAAAGAAAGGAAGGAGAAAGAAAAAGAAGAAAGAAAAGGGTGGGAGCTTGAATGCATGAATCATCTGAAGAATGACCACACAGCATTGGAACCACTGAATCTATTTGATAATTTAAGTGCCTATAACTTTGTTCTTGGTAACTTTAAAAAGGGAAGTTATAAAGTGTGTCTTGTGATTTAAACCAACAAACACCTAGTCCTAGGTACACGTGTACAATTAGATGCACTCATGCACATGCCATAGTTGAGATTTAAAGAAAAAGGTTAAGAACAATACTAAAATTGATGAAAAAAATGTTAAAACTTCAGATTGATTGATTGATTTATGCCTGTGTCAAGGACCTGAGTCATGTCTGAGACCCTGCCTTAGTTGGTCCGTGGTTGTGCTCATTGATGTGGCATGGGAATATATTGTATAGATTCATGTTGGGAACTTGACCTTTGGAAAAGAAACAACAGAGTCGTTGTTGGCATGGAGTTGGTATCATACGCCATTGTGGTCTCGGTTCGCGCGCTGGCCGCAAATGAGTTGATGCCACAATTGGAAAATGCCACTCCTGTGAGTGGGATATAAGAGGTGGTTGTGGGTTGGATGGGGGGCAGGACAAGATGCACACTGTTTTGATCCAGGGGACGCCCTGAAAGGTGTATTGCCTGCCAAGCACCACGCTCCATATCCTTCCCCTGCTCAGTGGTTTTTCAGAAATTCAGGGGTCAGTGTATATTGAATGCTATCGCAAGTAATAGGATAAAGTTGCTTTGCTTACACCCTTCATGTCTCAGTGTTTGTGATTTTGGGAATCCTCACTAACCTAGAACAATGCCAGATTATTTGTTGTCTTAAAATATGTACATGGAGATTGTTTTGATATGTGTTTATATGTTCCTCGAAAATACAACCAATAGAAAACAATGTAACAGAAGAAAGAAAGAAAAAAAAGAGAAAAAAAAAGAGGGGAAAAAAAGGAAAAAGAAAAAAAACAACAAAAAACCCCCAAACCCAAAATCTTATGCCCGGTGCAAGAAATGTGTACTCTGTATTAAAAACCATACTTTTAAAACAAAAAAGGGGGAATATGGCACCCTAAGTAGATAAATCTGTATTTACCCTTAATTTTTTTAATTTGGATCAGTAAGTATTGTACAAAAACCCACAAGAAGATACCTAATGACAATGTCCTATCTAGTTGTTGGCATGGGGAAGTGGTATATTTGTGTTCTATCATCCGTAGGACCCTGCTGACTTCCAGCACGTTTGATGAAACCTTATCATGAGTGAATCCGAGACACATTCCAATTCCACAGATGCAGAGGTTGTCCCTCAAGAATCTTGGGAGGACACCAATGAATGCTGAGCAGTGCAAGGCCTGCCCGGATGTCGCATGGAAGAAAATATTCTAGGAATAATTCACTGTGTCTACTAACTCTTACTAACTGGCATAATGACAGTCATGGTGTGTACCTCTCACTCATATGTGTGATAACTTTTCCTTTTCCTCTCCACATAGCAAATACAGAGCACCTGGGGTATGCCTTCACCTGAGGTTTAACTTGGACATCGAAGGGGTTGGAAACAGAAGATTGGTGAAGAGAAAAAGAATAAGATGTCTTTAGAATTGTTTTTGCTCAAAGACCAACCTCGCATCTGGGAAATGCTAAGAATATTGCTTCAGTGTGGGAATCTTCACATCCTGTGTTTCCTTTGGGTTGTTTTCTGTCTGTTGAAAGAAATGGAATTCTCTCAAGGAAGATAACAGAATGTTGTTAAAAACTTAAAAGCATTCTTTCCCACAGGTTTGGGGAGAAGGGATATAAGAGAGAAAGTTTAGAACTGTAAAAAGAACCTGGTGAACCATCTACAACTACATGGTCACAGTGTTCTCAAGCAAACTCATCCCTTGCCTATATACACAAGCATGGTTTCTGGGTTGTCATCTGGTCGAATCTCAAAATGATACATTTTGCTCAGTGTCAAGACAAATGTTTTGAGCCTTTATTGTATTTCCTTCACAGATAAACCCTTGTTCCTGCACAATGCATGCATCATCATCTATAGTTTGCCTTTTGTTTCCTTCTTTATGGGCCCATACCCTATGTTCCACGGGGCACAGTTATAGTTCCATTGTGAATTAATCCTAAGGCAATGATGGGATAAATTTCATACACCTTAGCACTAAGCACTGTTAACACAAAGGCAGTGACCATATTATTGTTGGGGCTATAGGTAAAGTTGAACAAATGCCATCAGGAAGGTTCTTTTAATCTCAGTGGCATTATCCCAAATTATCTTTCTAATCTCAGCAGGTAAGGTACCATCTTCAACTTCCTGTCATAGATTGTACCTACAATTGGGCTTGAATACAAACAAGAGCTAAAGAAAGATTGTCTTGGAGTGTTTAAATGGTGTTAACATTCATTGACGGTCCTTTTTGTTAGTTTTCTCCCATCTGGGTAATATCATAGAATCATAGAATGGTTTGGGTTGGAAGGGACCTTAAAGATCATCTAGTTCCAATCCCCCTGCCATGGGCAGGGACACCTTTTACTAGACCAGATTGCTCAGAGCTCCATCCAGTCTGGCCTTGAACACTTCCAGGGATGGGGCATCCACAACTTCTCTGGGCTTTAGGAACAGGGAGGCAGCAGATTTCCCTGTGGGATGGGTCTGGTTGGCATATAGGGCCCTCGGTTTCCCTCAAAGGGGGGTCACCCACTACAACTGTTTCTTTCTTAACACCTCTAGTTGTGATCTGTTTGGTGTGGGGAATTTTGGCGGGACCGAGTCCCTGAGATGGAAGGAGAGAGAGTGACTGAAAATGGAGGCCCTGATCCTGACAACATACTGATGCATCCTGAGAGAGCAGAGGAGCAGCGGGAGAGAACTGTCCCATGGGAACAGAGAACACTGTCTCATGAGAACAGGAACACTGTCTCATGAGAACAAGGACCTGTTTTGAACAAGAGTGGTTGAGAAAAATATAAACATGGAAGAAAAATAAGAGCAGGTGTGCAGGATTGTTGTGGGAAAGAGCAGGGTTGTTGTGGGAAAGTAGAGCTAAGAAAGTCTACCTATCAACTGTAAGAATTTTAGTTTGTGTGTATAAGTTAACCTATCCGTGTGGAATTCGTGTGTCAAAAATCTGTACTTAATGGGTTGCAAAAAGCAGCTCTGCATCTGCCTTTTCCTGGAAATAAAGTTTCTTGCTGGACTTTTCGTGTCACAGTCCGTTCCAACAGCGACAGTTTGGTTGACTGAGCTGTTCTGGATAACTGTTAAACTCCATATTTAAGCTATAAGTTGCCCAGAGTGGTTACATTTTATTTAAGACTTTTTAAAAGCCTTTTGGTTCATTATAACCTTGAATTAGCATCGGGAGAAAGAGTCACACACTCTTCTCTAAGAGAAATTCTTTTAATTTAGTGAGAAAAAGAAGATATTTTGGCAAAAGGTTTTACAGGATTAAAACACAACATTTCACTAAAATACTCAGCACAAAAAACCCATTCCACAGAAAACACTACAAACAATCAATATACCAGCTTTAGTAAAACACAATTCATTGGTTTTAAGTTACCCACAAGAGAAGGAAAGAGAGTAAAAGAAGAAAACAGATTAAAAGGATAAAGAAAGAGAGAAGAAAGAGAAGGAGAGAGAGGAAAGAAAAAATAGTTACTGACAAGATCTGATGGTTCACATGGTTCAGGTTGCAGGAGAAAAGAGAAGGGACTCACATGGAGTCTCATGTATTTATACAGTTTGGTTTTCCCTCCCAGGCAGGATATCCGGTCACTGACCACTTAGTGCCTTCCAGGCCAGAGTGAGGGATGCTGTAGCCAGTCGCAGGCTCCAGGGGCATGATGTGGACGGGCTACCAGGCAGGTCTGCTTTGACTGACAGCCCAGCTACACGACCTTCAGTGATGCCATGTGCTTTGCATGGGCACAGTCATGTTTGGCTACAGTCCTTCTGGCTTTGCCATGTACTCTCAGCAGGCCTTATGTCCAGGCCTTACCATGTACCTGCAGGTCTAGGCCCAGTCCTTCCCCCCCCCCCCCCCAGTGAGTTGGTTCCGACCCATATCAATAATTCAGTGAGATTTGGATCCAGTATCTCATAGTAATGCCTCAGATAGACCTTCATCTCCACTATCATTTGCCTGACCCTCAATTTCCAGAGCCTCATACCTATTCCATAAGGGCACTTGGGAAGGCAAGGGAGACTGAGAGGGGATTCTCCTACCTTCCCAAGCAGGGACTTGTTTCCATTCCCCCTCATCTTTTAGGTCCCCTCATTCTGCCTGATGGCAAGAGGGTCAGGGCTCTTCCGACTCTTGCTGAGCTTCCATCTGCTGCATTTCTCTCAGGGATAGAAGGGTATGACTCCACCAGTCTATTTTTCTCTCACACTCCCTGATAGTCCTCAACCTCTCCACTTCCTCTTTAATCTCTGCCACCAGGTTGAGCAGATCATCCACTTGGTCACACCACATGCAGGTGTTGTCTCTGCTGCCCTCCGGTACTAATGCCAGGCTCAAATACTCCCTGCAGCCAGACACCTGGACAGCTGCATACTTCTGAGGGAGTTCTGGGTTGCCATGCTCCTGCCAGCAATGACTTTCAACTGTGTGGAAACCATTACTGTGTCTATTCTAGTTGGGCAGGCGAAACAACCAGGTGAGTTTGCCTCAGGAGCCGGGTGGCTGTGCCCTCCTACATGCCCTGCCTGTGCAAACTGCCCCACAAACTGCCCCACCATGTCCTTCTGATATGCCATGTCCTGTTTGCCAGCCCTGTTTGCCACGATCCTGGTTGCTTGCAATCCCTGGAGTCGTTTAAATCTCCCACACTGCTCCTGGCAATGCCCCCTCTGTGCCTGATTGGTTCATGAGGGCTTCCAGGTCCTGATGGTGCTCTGGGCTGCTGACTGTGTCCCTGAGCTCAGGAATGCCCCTGTACAGCTCGATCTAATGCTCACCCTCGTTCCAGTTGCCGCTGTTGCCGAATATGTTTCCTGTAAGCCACTGATTTGTTCCTAAAGCAAAAAAAAAAGATCGTAGTGGATGTTTTAATTTGTCTAGGTTGTTAGTCAATGCAGTCAATTTGCTCATCAAAACTTCAAAGAAAATTCAAAGAAAACAACTCAACAGCATGATACTGTTAAGCCAGCATTCCTTTTATTTGATGTTGGGGATAATTCCTCCATAAACACTCCACCAAAACAAAGATTTCACGAACTTTTATACACTTTAACATGTCAAGTCGCTCCCCAACAGTCAATCACCTTATTGTTACAAGGTCTCATCATCTGTATTTGGTTAATGATAAACTACTTCTACTTAAACAATCTCCTTGATTGATTCAGTTTTCTTTACCTAAACAATCCTCTATTGATTTAGTTTTCCTTACAAGACTTCGACATCAATCTTAAGTTAAAGATAACTTAAACTTTTTCTACTTAAACAATACTTGATTGATTTAGTTCTCATTACAAGACCTCAACATCAATCATTAGTTAAAAACAAACTTCTGCTTAAAAAATCCTAGATTGATTTAGTTTTCTCTACTGTGGTTGTTTACTTTGGCTGAACGCCAGGTGTCCACCGAGCCTGTGCAGATTCCCCCCCCCCCCCCCCAAACGGAGAAGAAAAAAAAAAAACATAAAAAAAAAAGACTTACCAAGGAAGAAAGTTCATATTTAAATGGAGGGAAAAAAAGAGACTAATAACGCTACAAACACTCATGGCTAGTCTTCGCGAATGAAGATTTGGGAAGGCTCTATCCACATTTGTTACAGGCACGCTGGTGGTTTATGAGGTCAATAAGTGACAGACATATCCGATTGCAGAAAGCACAACAGAAAGACTCCTTAGATGGTGTATTCTGCAAGACACGATTATTTCTGCATTGTCTTTTCTCCTCGAGAGTGATCCTGTGTGTGTTCTCAAAGGAGACAGCTGCGTTATAGATGGCGTGTCTCCAGGTCTCTCGATTGCAGGCCAGAGTAGACCAGTTATGGTGATCAATATGGCCAAGGTTGAGATGTTGTTTCAGGGAGTCCTTGTATCTTTTCTTCGGGGCTCCTCTCATGCGGCAGCCAGTGGCAAGTTCACCATAAAGCAAGATCTTAGGGAGGCGGTGGTCCTTCATCCTGGAGACGTGCCCTGCCCATTGCAGCTGTGTTCTCATCAACATGGCCTCAATACTTGTGACTGCTGCTTGCTCTAGAACAGATGTATTGGTCACAAAATCTGACCAGTGGATGTTTAGGATTGTACGGAGGCAGCGTTGATGGAAGCGTTCCAGGAGACGCAGGTGGTGGCGGTAGACGACCCATGATTCGGAACCGTATAAGAGAGTAGATGACACTATGGTTTTGTAAACACTGATCTTGGTGCTTTTCTTTAAGTGTTTATTATGCCATACCGTTTTATGGAGTTTTCCAAAAACACTATATGCCTTTGCTAACCTGTTGTCTATCTCTCCGTCAATCTTACCATGCAAGGAGATGAGGTTACCTAGGTAATTAAACTGCTGGACTGATTTGAGCTCTGATTTGTCAATGGTGATGTGGGGATGATGGGGGACTTCCTGAGGTGCAGGTTGATGGAGGACCTCTGTCTTCTTTAAGTTGACTTCCAGCCCAAAGAGCTCAGCAGCGTCTGCAAAGCAGGATGTTAAACGCTGCAGGGCTGCTTCTGTGTGGGCAACAAGGGTGGCGTCATCAGCATAAAGCAGTTCCCGGACAAGATGGTTTAAGGTCTTGGTGCGGGCCTTCAGTCGCCTTAGATTGAATAGACTTCCATCAGTATGATATCGAATGTAGATACCATCCTGATCATTGAGGTCTGCTGTGGCCCTTTGGAGCATCATGCTAAAGAAGACTGTGAATAGGGTAGGAGCGAGAACGCAGCCTTGTTTCACACCATTCTTAATTAAAAAGGGCTCAGAAAGTGTGTTGCCATATCTGACTTGGCCATGCTGATCCTCATGGAGTGAGATGATCATTTTAAGGAACTTGGGGGGACATCCTAAACGTTCCAAAATCTGCCACAGACCTTTTCTGCTCACAGTATTGAAAAGCCTTGGTGAGGTCGACAAAGTTTACATAAAGACCTTTGTTCTGTTCCCTACACTTCTCTTGCAGTTGTCTGAGAACAAATACCATGTCTGTGGTGCTTCTGTTGGCTCTGAAACCACACTGACTTTCAGGTAGGATCCCTTCTGCTATAGTGGGTATTAGTCTGTTCAAGAGTATTCTTGTCAGGATTTTGCCAGCAATGGAGAGCAGAGTAATACCACGGCAGTTTGAGCAATCTGATTTAATACCTTTCTTCTTATACAAAGTGATGATGACTGCATCACGAAGGTCTGATGGTAGTTTGTCGAGTTCCCAACAGCGCACCACAAACTCGTGAAATTTGGTATGGAGTGCAAGGTCCCCATGTTTCCAGACTTCGGGTGGAATTCCATCAACGTCAGCTGCCTTGTCGATTTTCACCTGCTCTGTATGGTCTTGAGGGTTTCTCCAAAAGTGGGGGCAGTATCCAATTCATATTTTACTGGTTGTTGTGTGATGGACTGAATTGCTGAGTCTTGGACTACACGCTTGGTACTGAAAAGAGTCTGAAAGTGTTCAGACCATCGATTCAGAATGGAGGTTTTGTCTGTCAGAAGCATTTGACCATCAGCGCTGAGTAGAGGGCTTTGAACCTGGTATGTAGGCCTGTATGCTGTTTTCAAGGCCTCATAGAAACCTTTGTGATCACCTGTATCTGCGCATGATTGAGTTTTTTCAGCTAGATCGATCCACCACTTGTTCTGGATGTCACGGAGTTTCTGTTGGAGCCTGCTGCATGCGAGACGAAAGGTTGTTTTTCTTGCGTGACAGGATGGCAGTGCAAGGTGTGCTTGGTGGGCGGTTCTCTTCTTCCTCAACAGTTCCTGGATTTCTTGATTGTTTTCATCAAACCAGTCCTTGTTCTTCTTGAGGGAGAACCCTAAGGATTCTTCAGAGGATTGCAGGATGCTGTTTTTAATATGGTGCCAAATTGTTTCAGGAGAGGAATCTGCAGAATCTGTGGGATGGTTTTCAAGCCTAGTTTGAAGGTTTGCCTGGAATCTGTCTCTTACTGTGGCTGATTGGAGATTGTTACCTTGGAGTCTTCTCCTTGGGATATTGCCCCTTTTAGGTTTGAATTTGAGATTGAAGTTGAGTTTACAGCGCACAAGGTGATGGTCTGTTTGGCATTCTGCACTGGGCGTCACGCGGGTATGGTGGACATCGCGAACATCTCTCCGTTGCACCAGGACATAATCAATGAGGTGCCAATGCTTAGATCTGGGGTGCATCCAGGTTGTCTTCAGACTATTTTTCTGCTGAAAGATAGTATTAGTGATGGTGAGTTGTTGCTCTGCACAGAATTCTAGCAGAAGGCGACCATTATCCTTGCAGTTTCCAACACCATGCTTGCCTAATATTCCTTTCCAGGTTTCAAAATTTTTACCTACTCTGGCATTGAAATCACCAAGGATAATGATCTTATCATCTGCAGACACCTTTTGGGTAAGGTGGTGCAGGTCAGCGTAAAATTTATCTTTTTTGGCAGGGTCAGCTTGGAGAGTTGGGGCATATATACTAAAGATGACAACGTGTTGTTTGTTTTGGAGTGGAAGGCGTAAGGAGATAATGCGGTCAGAGTGACCTGTTGGCAGATTTTCGAGTTTGGGAAGAATAGTGTTTTTGATCATGAAGCCGACACCTGAGAGATGTTTTTCGGTTCTGGACTTACCTGACCAAAAGAGTGTGTAACCAGCATCATGTTCTCTGAGGTTTCCTTCCTCTTGAAGGCGAACTTCACTGAGAGCAGCTATGTTGATGTTGAGACAAGCCAGTTCATGGGCAATTCAGGCAGAATGTCGCTCAGGACGTCCGCCATGCACAGAATTGAGCATGGTTCTGATGTTCCAACATGCTAGAGTTAATTTAGGTACACCTTTGGAGGCAGGTGCATGCCTTTGTCTTTTGATCTTTGTGCGACTGCATTGGAAGAAGATGCCCGTTGGTCTGCGGTTAACCAACCGGGTGAAAGTGGAGATGAGCTTTGTTTAGGTCACCTTTTCTAGGCCCCTCTCCGAGTGGAGCAAGCAGTGCTGTCCTTGGAAAGGTTGTTTGGTCGTTCAGGGTGCTGCCCCAAGAGACTGTCATCTCCGGTCAGTCTCAAATGACCAATATCCTGCACCACCTGCATGCAGGGTTGGGTCTGTGGTTTCCAGTGCACCTTTCACCTGACGTTTCGACCCTTGCTCGTCAATACAGGACTTTTTTGCATGTGGGTAAAGCCTTCAAGCCTGCGCAATGGATTTTTAGGTGAGATGCAGTATGCGCGGAACTGAACCCACCCTTTAATCCTGAGGTTCATCTGTCAGGGCCGAGCAAACTTGGAAGTTGGCAGCAAGGTCCTCAGGACATAGGTTTAATTAGAGTGACCTTCTCTTAGATGGATGGCCTTATGGGGCTAAATGAGCTCCATCTGCCTGGGTTTGGGATTAGAGTTGTCCTTCTCCTAGGATGACTGCCAGAAGGCTAACGAGATCATCCTGCCCACGGATGTATTGTATCTGACCCTGCTGTTTTGACCTGTCTGGCATGGGTGACCCCTTCCAATCCCCTGAACTCCCCTCCCCCTACCCCCCCCAAACCTGGAATGGCAAACCTCTGTGGGCTCCGAAGCTGCTCTCTCCTCCTCCACGGGTGTGCAGCAACTGCCGGAAGGCTCCTCCACTCTCTCTCTCCCCTCTCCTGTTGTGGCTGTGCCGGGGGACTGAACCGCGTGCGCGGAGAGCGCGCGGCGCCGGGGGGGGGACTCCCAACCTGCCCAGGACCCCACCACACACACGCAGCCAGCCCGGGACCCTGCGTGTGAGTGGTGGGTCCCGGGCTGGTTGCGTGTGTGTGGAGGGGTCCTGGGCAGGCTGGGAGTCCCCCGGGAGCCCCCCCCCCCCCAGCGCCGCAGAGGGGTGGTGGGGTCGTGGTTTTGGGGCTCCCCCCCCCCCCCCCCGCTCTACAAAGACACAGGCAAAAGAAACTAGCAGTAAAAAATTCTACGTCCCCCACAGAGCGGCATCTCGGACACACAAACCCATTACATCTACTTAAACAATCCTTTATTGATGTAGCACTCTAGGGTGTAACAGTCACTGAGTACAGCTGCAAGCTTTGCTGATCTCCCTAATTTATCTTTAAGCAATGCTTAAGTCATAATGGCAAACTAGAAAATTCTTAGGATTCTTAGGTTATAATTGGGACTATCATGATATGGCCCCTTTCAAAATCAATACTGTTTCTAACTTCCATTCCTGTCCCCAAAATGTCAGTCACATCCTTACTGGTTTGCCTTGAAGATGCAAGGGTTCATTTATACAACCAGGCCATTCATCCCTTATAAGAGATTTTCAAAAAAGAAAAGCAATGCAGTTGGATTGCAGACATGTTAATTTGCATTGACAATTCAAGTAATTTGAGAGACCAAGATGGGTTAAATAACACCTGTTGTTGACCTACATTTTTTATTATATATGGGTCAGTCTCCCAAATTCATGGAGTTACTGTCCAAGTAATGCTTGAAGTTTGCATAGCTGTTGCTGGAGTAAATGGAGTTGTTGGTACCAGTGGTTTGTTCATTTTTGGGAACCACTATGTTAAATTTGAATGTTAAGGCAATCTTGGATCTATTTTGTCAGAAACACATTGCAGTAGCAGGTTCAACCAGGGTGAAGTTGTGCCAACACTCAGCACCTAGGTATTGTGCTGTGTTTTTACAATTTTAGTGTGTCCCCATTTCTCTTCATGGAGTTTGCACCCTATTTGTATTGTTTCACCAATATTTCCTGGGAAGGTGTTACAATTTTTATCCCTCAGAAGTATAATCTGGTTTTGCATGACCAGAACACGTAGAATGGTAGTGGGCTTTCCTAGAATTCCTGTCCATCCAGTGCACACTTGAGACCATGGATCTTTCATTCTTTGGTCACAACTTGAGGGAAATTGTGCCAAAAGGGCACAGAGTAGCACCACGAATCTATCCGGGTAACTTTTCATTCTGAATGTGCCTTTTATTCAAGTTATAGTTGTCGCGGGGTATCTGTCGTATCTATAGGTTTGGTGCGTAGAGAAAGTAGACACACGCACACAGAGAGAGATGAGACAAGGATGTCTGCTGCCTAAGCGCAGCAGGCAGCTTTATTGAGGTAGCTAGCCCCAACTTTCCCACACACTAACTGTAAATATATTTTTACAAAAACACTCAGGAATTAACACCTGCACCCTGAAACACAGTCAACAGCCCTGTCCTTGCACTGCTTATCATTTTCCAGCCAACTCCCTGATACTCAAGGCTGCTGTGTCCATGGGAACAATTAATTAGCCTCACTGTTCTCATGGGAAAGGCTTTATACCATCTGTTATACTCATCCAGGGGTTCAACCTCCAGGGGCTCACCAGACCTGCCGTTTCCCCCCACATCTAGTAGTGTTTAGTCTCCCAAAACATCGCTCTAGATGAAACTACAAACAAACCAAAATATCAACAAGCCAATAATACAAGCAATTATTTTGGCAATCAAAGGCACCATGAATCCCACTTTACTCAGTGATGGATCCTATAAATTAAACACAAACATATTGTATTGGGTCTGGTTGAGCTGGAGTTCATTTCCCCACAGTAGCCCTCACAGAACTGTGCTTTGCATTGGCAGCTAGAAGGGTGTTGATAACACACCGGTGTTTTGGCTACTGCTGAGCACAGCATCAGCACTGTAACATTCCTTCCTCGGTTGAGAGTAAGATCCTGGGAGGGGACCCAAGTAGGCCAGCTGACCCAAACTGACCAAAGGGATATTCCATACCATATGACATCAGCTCAGATATAAAAGCTGCGGTAAGGAGCAGGAAGGCAGGTGTGGGGGGAAGCGTCAGGGCCGTTAAGCCCCTAGAGGTTGAACCCCTAGATGAACATAATATATTAGATGGCATAAGACCATTCCCGTGAGAGCAGAGAAGCTAATTAACCGTTCCCATGAACAGTGCAGCCTTGAGAAGCTGGGAGTTAACTGGAAAGGTGATAAGTAGGTTTAGAGAGGATAAAATGTACAAGGACAAGAATG
This sequence comes from Corapipo altera, assembly GCF_003945725.1. Lineage (NCBI taxonomy): Eukaryota > Metazoa > Chordata > Aves > Passeriformes > Pipridae > Corapipo > Corapipo altera. Next base: position 57,639 of record NW_020885089.1, on the reverse strand, counting down.
TTGGCTGTGTTCATGGTGCAGGTGCATAGTGCTCTGGTGTTTTGTAAAAATTATATTATTTACAGAAAGTGTGTGGGAAAATGTGGGCTAGCTGTCCCAATAAAGGATGTTGCTGCGCTGACGCGGCAGACAACTCTTGTCTCAACTCTCTGTGTGTGTGTGTGCTTTTCTATCGGTCAAACCTAACTACTACGATAGATACCCCGTGACATATGGTGCCCCATGGAGGCCCAAGAAACGACGACAAGTAGTGCCTGTGTCGTGTGGGGTATCACGACTGAAGGCAGCTGAACTGCGGGGCGAGGTGCAGTGAGGTTTGGGGCTCAGGAAGCTGATAGTAGCGAGGGCTGCCGCAAAGGATCCGGATCCGTTGTTTCTGACACCTGGAAGGCACAAGTGTATCTCCCACAGTTGGAAGGCACAGGTGACCTGGAAGGCACAAGTGTATCTGTCACTTGGAAGGCACACTCCTGAGAACTTTTTCTAGGCACTATGGGGCAGATCATGAGTGCGGATGAAAGGCGTGTTTGCTGCTTGGAATGCTTTATTACGGCGTCATGGTATTAAACACAACGATACTAAGTTATGTCGTTTGTTGCTTTGGTGCCGTCGGGCCGGGCGAGAGGCCGCGGTGCCTACTGCTTTTAGTATTTCCACCTGGGAGGACATTGGCAGAGTGCTGCTAGATGCCATCGCGGAGGGAAATCGTGAAGTGGACAGGTTGGCTCCTACTTGGAAATTAGTGCTTTCCACCCTCAAGGACTGGCATGTCGCGACGGAAAGCTCTAGATGCTTAATGTAAGAATCCAGGAACTTCGTTTATTGTAGATTGACAGCAGCTTAATATACACTCTATAATAGGTTCATGAATATTACAGGAATTAGGCTCATTATTGGTACACAGTTAGGTGGTGATATCATCTTAACTGTCTTCCATTGTTTACACAGGTGGTTCGTTAAGTGTCTTTGTTTTGGTAATGCCAAGCTCCTGTTTTTCAGCTCAATTTAGAATACCCAAGGACATTGCTGCTTTCTCACGGCCTGCTATCTCGGACCTTCTCATGGCCTAGTTAGAGGCCTGCGTCTTATACTCTAGCAGCTCATCCATGGCTTTAGCCATGTTCATATGCCCTCGCATTTCTAACTAATTCTCTACACTGGCAGGCTGAACTACAGCACCAGAACAGTCCCGGGACGGCTGCGGGAGACGACCTTGCGGACTCTGGTTGAATTCCACCTTAAGGAGCCTTCTGCTTCTCCTCTGAGCGGTGTCACGGGGCTGCGCGGCGTGCCTGCAGCTGCAGCGGCAGCCGCGGCTCCTTACGGCACGCCCGCGCCTGCGGGTCCGTGCGCAGCGCCGGCAGCGGCGCCTGCAGGCCCCTACAGCACGCCGGCAGCGGTAGGTCCGTGTGGACTGCCTGCAGCGGCGGCCGCGGGCCCCTGCGGCGCGCCTTCACCGGCGCCGGCGGCGGGTCCGTGTGCGGTGCCTGCAGCGGCGGCTGCTCCTCCGTGCGCTGACAGCGGCGCCGGCCCCGGGCGGCGGTGCGCTGACAGCGGCAATGGCTCCGGGCGGTGCGGCGGGGAGGGGCCCTCTCCCTTACTCAGCAACTCTACCCTTGTGGCAGGTGCTTCCCCTGTTAACCCTCCTCCTCTTAGGAAATATCCATCTGCAGCTGTTCCTCCACCTCCTATCCTTCCCCGGCAGAGCAATTGGCAAAAATGCAACGTACGGAGAGCAACGACAATTCGCCTCCTCTTATTGACTTTTCTACACGTGAACCCGACCCCTATCCCACTCTCCCTCCCTCTTCCTCATCCTCCGACACCGATGGTGAAAGCTCCCTTAACGAAGCAGCACTTTTGCTTCAAGGGGGACCGACATGTCAAAGGAAACAGGAGAAACAGGGGGGAGTAAAAGGGGGGAGAGGGAAAGAAGGGAAAACAAAGGGTGTGGTCCTGCCCCCGGCAGAAGTGGTTGTGTTGCCTAGACACTAGCTCTTTTTGGGAAGGTTTGCGACAACAGGCTGCCCTTAGTGGGAACTGGGATTTTTGTGACAAAACAGGGTATCCTTGCTCTTGCAAAAAGGTTGAAAATTCCCAAAATTATCTCCTAGCCTTTCCTGTCTTAAAGACTATACCTAATTCAGGGAAAGCTGATCAGCACAATGCTTTTGCATGGAGAGTTGTGCAAGATTTGCAATTTAATGTTGGTAAATATGGTGTAAATTCCCCTCAGGTTATGAGACTGATAAGAGTTATTAATGCTGATTTGCTAGCCCCATATGATATTACACATCTGGCACAGATAATATTTGAACCGGTACAATTACAATTGTTCATGCAAAAGTGGGCTCACTTGGCCAGTCGTTCAGAGCAAGAAAATCTGCTTAAAGCCAATGGAGACCCATTAAAGGGTGTGGGGGCACAGGCTTTGATGGGAACAGGACCATTTTCTAATCCAGATCTTCAGGCTACATGGGACCCCACTGTGCTCCAAGAGGCTCAAAAAATAGGCATGACAGCCTTACTACAGACTATGGAAGTCTCATCCCCGAGGCCACGATACGTGGTCATCAAACAGGCTAACGGGGAACCATTCTTACAATTAGTTGAAAAACTGGCTGAGTCACTAGAAAAGCAGGTAGAAGATGACGCCTTGCGGCAGATACTTTGTTTGCAGCTGGCACGTGACCAAGCTAATACTGACTGTAGCAAAATCATCAATTCCTTGCCAGGCCAGCCTACTTTAACTGACATGATAGAAGCTTGTTCTAAGGTGGGATCTATCGAGCATAAGATGTCTGCCTTGGCAGCTATCTTGTGTCCACCTCATAAATGTCATAACTGCGGCCAAGAAGGGCACTTTAGGGCAAAGTGTCCTTGGATAAAAGGGAAGTCCCTCAAGGAAAATGCTGTACCTTTTAAAGGGACCTGCAGTCGCTGTGGTAGACAGGGACATATTGCAAAGCAATGTCATTCTCGACATCACGTTAAGGGACATCCATTGCCGGGAAACGAGAGGAAGAGTGCGGGCGGGCACATGAGGACACAAGTGCCCCCATCAGTAACCCAGGGGTTGAGGTCACATCAGGGTGCAGTGGGAGCACCGATGTCGTTCCCCTGTGTGAACATCTCACAGGGAGAACCTCAGGGTCAGCAGGAATGGATGTATCTACCTCTGAAACAGTAATCATTCTATCAAGAAATGTGACTAAGGTTTCCTTAGATGCCTGGGGACCTATTGGACATGGATTAAGTGCATTATTAATCAGATGTTCTAGTAGCACAATTGCAGGACTTTTTGTTCACGTTGGAGTCATTGACGCTGACTATACAGGACAGATCTGTGCTATGGTTTCCACACCTTATCCACCAGTGACAATTCCTAAAGGGACACGAATAGCTCAACTTGTACCTTTTGTGAGTTGTGTTCCCCAAACAGAGCCTCGTGAACACCAGGATAAAGGATTTGGTTCTACCGGTCCACCACAAGTGTTTTGGTCAGTGTCAATTTCTGCGCAGTGTCCACAGATGATCTGTATTCTCTGCAACACTCGAAGCTTGCAATCAGTTCTCCAGGCGAACAGACTTCTGGATTTGGGAGCTGACGTAACTGTCATTGCACGGATGTCCTGGCCGGCCTCTTGGCCTTTGGTCATGGCAGGGGCTGGGGTTGTGGGATTGGGAGGTACTGCTCAGAGTTTTGTTTCAAAACATGCAGTGCAAAACATCCCGAGGGTCAAACTGCTACTGTCAGGCCATATGTGACTGTGGCACCTTTAACCCTGTGGGGTCGAGATACTCTATCTCAGTGGGGGGTGAAGATCACTATGGATTTTTAAAAGGGATCACTGTATTGCAGGGTGTGACACAACCCACCATTGCTTTAACATGGCTTACAACTACTCCTGTGTGGGTTAAGCAGTGGCCCCTACCTACAGAAAAATTGTTGGCCCTGCAACAGCTTTTAAGGAGCAACTTGATGCTGATCACATTGAACCATCTCAGAGTCCTTGGAATACCCCTGTATTTGTGATAAAGAAAAAATCTGGAAAATGGAGACTGCTGCATGATCTCAGACTAATGCAGTCATGGCTACCATGGGAGCATTACAACCTGGTTTACCAACTCCTTCTATGCTTCCTGCAGGATGACCCATTGTTATTATTGATTTGAAAGATTGTTTTTTCACAATACTATTAGACCCCAGGGATAGAGAAAAATTTACATTTTTGGTTCCATCTATTAATCATGCAGAACCTTACAAGCATTATCAATGGAAAACTCTCCCCCAGGGAATGAAAAACTCTCCTACAAGTTGTCAGTGGTTTGTGGCTCTAGCATTGTCTCCTGTACGAATGCAATTTCCTGACTGTCTTTGCTATCATTATATAGATGACATTTTGCTTGCTGCAACCACGGAGGATCAGCTGGATGTATTAGAAGCTGAAACCAGGAAGAGTTTGCAATCCTTTGGCCTTGTAGTTGCTCCTGAGAAGGTGCAGCGAGAGGAACCCTGGAAGTATTTAGGGTTCAAAATTACATGGAAGGCAGTCATTCCTCAGCCAATTCAATTGGATATTAATGTCAAAACTCTTACTGATGTACAAAAGCTGTTAGGATCTTTGAATTGGATTAGGTCGTATTTGGGATTGACAAACACCCAGCTGGCACCTCTATTTGAACTGATCAAGCATTCTGACAACTCTCAGGAACCGAGAGAACTGACTAACAGAGCAGTTCAAACCATCCAGCAAGTAGAGCAGGCTTTACATTCTAAATTTGTTTCACGAATTGATCATTGTCAAATTGTCCAATTTTTTATTCTTACAGATCACAGTGTTCCTTTTGGGGCATTGGTACAGTAGTCTGACCAATGGTCTGATCCACTGCACATCCTAGAGTGGCTGTTTTTGCCTTATCGGGCTCAAAAAACTGCTCCTGGATTGTTTGAGCTCATAGCTCAAATCATCATTAAAACTAGAAAAAGGTGTGTAGAGTGTACTGGCAGAGATCCGGCTCGCATTGTTGTACCTGTACAATCTCATTACTTTGAGTGGTGTCTGGAAAACAAATATGAATTGCAAGCTGCTTTAGCTGGGTTCCATGGTCAACTTTCTTATCATTTACCTTCACACCCCCTTCTTAAATTTTTTAGGGAAATTCCAATTGGACAAAAAATACTACGCAGTGAAGAACCCCTAGATCATAGAATCATAGAATCGTAGAATCAGACGGGTTGGAAAGGACCTCTGAGATCATCAAGTCCAACCCTTGATCCACTACCACCACAGTTGGTAGACCATGGCACTAAGTGCCACGTCCAACCTCATCTTTGTTACGACCCGCCCCAGAAAAAGGGAGGGGGGTAACCCAGGTTTTTATCAATAATTTCCTTGGGGTGGATTAGAGTGAAACGACACTGAATAATCGGTGTTTGAAAACATATACTGACAAGGTTTATTTTAACAATTCTGTATCAACAAACATGCTAACAGTTTGGGTGTTGTCATAAAACAATGTAACATAAAGATAACTTTTGGGGGGGGGAGAAACTGTTTAGGGGAGAGGAAAACTAGGATGAGAGTAAGGGAAAAGAGAAGCTGAGAGTACAAAAGAAATGGATATAGTCACCGTCCACTGGATCCAGCAATGCTTGAGAGCGATGGTCTCCAGCGATGCTTGAGAGCGATGGTCTTGATTCGCAGGCGGTGGGGGAGAAGGAGAACCCCCAAATTCTCAAAGTCACCAGTCAGTTTATATACCCTCAGCATGCTTTTGCACCTCCCTGGCATGAGGAGTTGTTTGCCTTTTAGGGCTTAGCACTGGAGGGAAGGATGGGCCCGATTGACCACCTGAGGTATCTTCTTGCCTTTTAGGGCTTAGCCCCTCTGAGGCAACTTCTTGCCTTTTTAGGGCTTAGTCCACCTGAGGCATCTTCTTGCCTTTTTAGGGCTTAGTCCACCTGAGGCATCTTCTTGCCTTTTTAGGGCTTAGCACTGAGGGGATGGGCTCAACTGTCCATCTGGGGTATCCCCTTGCGTATTTAGGGCAAAAAGTCAAAGCCTGCAAACTCCTGGAGTGCATAAATCATTAACTATTTCAGTCTCTGACAATCTTGAAAACCTCCAGGGACGGAGAATCCACCACCTCCCTGGGCAACCCATTCCAATGGCTGATTACCCTCTCTGTAAAGAATTCCTTTCTAATATCTAACCTAAACCTCCCCTGGCGCAGCTTAAGGCCATGCCCTCTTGTCCTACTGCTGATTGCCTGGGAGAAGAGACCAACTCCCACCTGCCTACAACCTCCTCTCAGGTAGTTGTAGAGAGCGATGAGGTCTCCCCTGAACCTCCTCTTCTCCAGGCTGAACAACCCCAGCTCCCTCAGCCTTTCCTCATAGGACTTGTGTTCAAGTCCCTTCACCAACCTCGTTGCCCTTCTCTGCACCTGCTCCAGCACCTCAACATCTTTCCTGAACTGAGGGGCCCAGAACTAGACACAGTACTCCAGGTGAGGCCTCACCAGCGCTGAGTACAGGGGCAGAATCACTTCCCTGGTCCTGCTGACCACACTGTTCCTGATACAGGCCAGGATGCCATTGGCCTTCTTGACCACCTGGGCACACTGCTGGCTCATGTTCAGCTTCCTGTCAATCAGCACTCCCAGGTCCCTTTCTGCCTGGCTACTCTCCAACCACTCTGTCCCCAGCCTGTAGCACTGCATGGGGTTGTTGTGACCAAAGTGCAACACCCGGCACTTGGCCTTGTTGAACCTCATCCTGTTGGAACCAGCCCAACTCTCCAACCTATCCATGTCCCTCTGCAGAGCCCTCCTGCCTTCCAGCAGGTCGACACGCCCTCCCGACTTGGTGTCGTCTGCGAATTTGCTAATGATGGACTCAATCCCCTCATCTAAATCATCGATAAAGATATTAAACAGAACTGGACCCAACACTGATCCCTGGGGGACACCACTGGTGACCGGCCGCCAGCTGGATGCAACCCTGTTCACCACCGCTCTCTGGGCCCGACCCTCCAGCCAGTTCCTAACCCAGCACAGAGTGCCCCTGTCCAAGCCATGGGCTTCCAGTTTTTTCAGGAGTATATTATGGGAGACAGTGTCAAAGGCCTTGCTGAAGTCCGGGTAGACCACATCCACAGCCTTCCCCTCATCCACCAGGCGGGTCACCTGATCGTAGAAGGAGATCAGGTTGGTCAGACAGGACCTGCCCTTCCTAAACCCGTGCTGGCTGGGTCTGATCCCTTGTCCATCCTGTAGGTGCTGTGTGATTGCACTGAGGATGATCTGCTCCATAACCTTGCCAGGCACTGAGGTCAGACTGACAGGCCTGTAGTTTCCCAGGTCCTCCTTCTGGCCCTTTTTGTGGATTGGTGTGACATTTGCCAACTTCCAATCATCTGGGACCTCCCCAGTGAGCCAGGACTGTTGGGAAATGATGGAGAGTGGCTTGGCGAGCTCTTCCGCCAACTCCCTCATCACCCTTGGGTGGATCCCATCTGGTCCCATAGACTTGTGAGGATCCAAGTGGCTCAACAGGTCGCTGATTGTTTCCTCCTGGATTACGGGGGGACTATTCAGCTTCATATTCCTATCTACATGCTCCAGAAGCCAGCTGTCCTCAGAGAGACCTGTCCTACCGTTGAAGACTGAGGTAAAGAAGGTGTTAAATACCTCAGCCTTTTCCTCATCTTTAATAACTATGTTCCCCCCCATGTCCACTAAAGAAAGGAGGTTTTCCTTGTCCCTCTTTTTGATACTGATGTATCTATAGAAAGACTTTTTATTTTCCTTAACAGAAGTGGCAAGATTGAGTTAAAATCTTGCCTTCGTCTCTCTGATTTTCTTTCTACATGACCTAACTAAATTCCTGAACTCTTCCTGAGTAGCCAGTCCTTTTTTCCATAATCGGTTGACTCTCTTTTTCATCCTAATTTCCCTCAAGATCTCCCTGTTCAACCAGACTGGCTGTCTTCCCTGCTGACTTGCCTTTCGGCAGACTGGGACAACCTGCTCTTGTGCATTTAAGACTTCCTTCTTGAAGTATGTCCATCCCTCCTGGACCCCTTTGTTTTCAAGGACTGTTTCCCACAGTACCCTCTGAACCAGTCTCTTGAACAGGCTGAAATCTGCCCTCCGGAAGTCCAGTGTAGAGGTTTTATTGATGACCCTTCTTGCATCCCTGAGTATTGAGAATTCTATTATTTCATGATCACTGTGCCCCAGACGGCCTCCGACCACCACATCTCCCACCAACCCCTCTCTGTTTGTGAACAGCAGGTCTAGCAGGGCCCCATCCCTGGTAGGTTCATTTACAAACTGGAGCAGGAAATTGTCTTCTATACACTCTAGGAATCTCCTAGACTGCCTCTTCTCTGCCATGTGGAGTTCCCAGCAGACATCCGGCAGGTTAAAGTCACCCACAAGAACAAGACCTGGTGATTTTGAGACATGATCTTACAGTCTTTACAGATGGCTCTGGAAAAACAGGTAAAGCTGCGGTAGTGTGGAAAACAGAACATGGATGGCAACATCAAATTGTTCATCAAGAAGGTTGTCCTCAAATTGTGGAACTTCGAGCTGTAACTCTTGCTTTTCAGTTATTTCCTAATCAACCTTTAAATGTTATTACTGATTCTGCATATGTTGTTAATTTGTTACAGTGACTCGATCAGGCAGTGTTGTATTGTCCATCTCCAGGTCTTATTTTTCAAGTTTTGTTCGAGCTCTGGAGAACTCTTTTGCAGAGGCCTGTTCCTTATTTTGTCCTACACGTTCGTAGTCATACCTCTTTGCCAGGATTCTTTACAGAAGGTAATGCCTGAGCAGATGGTCTTGTTTCTGCCATTGCTTTGGGACCTGTTCCTAACATTCACCAACGAGCTGTCTTGTCTCATCAGTTCTTTCACCAAGGTGCAGAAGCCCTGAGACATCAATTTGGCTCAACTCATTCTGTTGCTCCCTCAATTATTGCCCGCTCAAGTGAAGACAGACAATTGTCCATCTTATGTTTGTAAATCTGTACAAAATTTCTTTGCTTTGTGGGGGGTCACTCATGTAACTGGTATTCCATATTCTCCTACAGTACAAACTATTGTAGAGAGGATGCATGGTACCCTGAAGCAATTGCTTCAAAAACAGAAAGGGGGAATGAAGGGACAACCCCCTCAGGCTGGGTTGGACAAAACTGTATATGTTTTAAACTTTTTGACCTTCTCTGGCGATTCTCCTTATTCACCTTTTTTTCGGCATTTCTCCTCTCTTTTATCAACTCAACCACTATCTGGTAAAGCTCCTGTGCAGATATGGGATCTTGTTTCTGGTCAGTGGTCTGGTCCACATGAGTTGATAACCTGGGGAAGGGGATATGCTTGTATCTCAAGAGATAATGGCCCTCACTGGGTACCTGCGCGATGTGTGCGTCCTGCTGTTGACCCTGGAAGTCGTCAGTGCAGTTCCTGATCTGTCAAAGTTCACACCATGAAACAGTCGAAATGTCTGGGTGACACTAATGAAGGAACTGAACCAGACGACCTTTTGTGCATCGCTGGCATATCCAGAACAGCCATTTCACACCTGCCTTGTTGGTATCCCTCTGAATGACACTGAAGCATCTCTCCTGGTACAAGATGTTGTCCGACAACATAACTTGTTGAAACAGGACTGTAATAGTGTGCACAAATGTCTTGAACATATTGATAGCTGGGATGATGCGTTACCTGTTAGTGTTCCACTCCAAGAGTTAGATATTTTAGGGTCACTGTTTGCAGAAGACTGTGTGTATTTTAATCGTCGTGTGGGTTATGACATAGAATGAACACGTAGTAAGTCTATGATACAGGATGTGTCCCCTGAATCATCCTTCTATAAAAATAATTTCTTTTGGTGTTGGTACTTAGGTAAGAATCGGACTTGGAGTACTCCAACAGTGAATGCACCTCGTCGACTCCCTACAGGATTGTTTCTTATATGTGGAGACAGAGTTTGACCAGGAATCCCTGCACAGCCAATAGGAGGGCCTTGTACATTTGGAAAGTTGGGATTGTTGACACCCACTCACAGACTGCTGTTTAATCACTCGTTGCTCCATCAACGAAACCACAGAGCAGTACACCTTAATGAATGGTGCGATGATAACATACTGCTCTGGAATTATGGACAGAGAGTGGCTGCTTCCACATTTCTTCCTTGGGCAGCCGCAGCTAAGGCCTTAGGTACTTTAAATAAGATGACCTGCTGGGTAGCAAAGCAAGTCAACAAAACTTCACAGGTATTATACCAACTTGCCACTGACGCAGATTCTGTTCGACATACTACTTTGCAAAATAGAGCAACTGTTGATTTTTTACTTCTAGTCCATGGGTATGGGTGTCAAGATTTTGAAGGAATGTGCTGCATGAATCTTTCAGACCATTCTAACTCCATTTATAAAAGCATTGCAGAATTGCAAGCAGCAACTCAAAAATTCAATGAAAGTACTGGATTCTTTGACTTGGAGGATTTATTTGGCAGATGAGGAATGCCTGGTCAGTTGGTTTCACTGTTTAAAACGGGATGCTTAGTAGTGTTGGTAATTGTAGTTGTGCTACTGATGCTGCCATGTCTAGTATCGTTTCTGCAAAGGGCCCTGCAGGATACGATGCGGGCAGTCTTTGTCGCACAACTCATCATCATCATCATCATGGCCAGTCTTTGCGAACGAAGATTTGGGAAAGGTCTCTACCCACATTTGTTACAAGCGCGCTGGTGATACAGGGCTTTGCAAATGCGGGTAAGGCCTTCAAGCCTGCGCAATGGATTTTTTAGGTGAGACACAGTATGCGCTGAACTGAGCCCACCCTTTAATCCTAAGGTTCATCTGCCAGGGCTTGGACGGTGGCAGCGAGGTCCTCAGGACATAGGTTTGTTTAGAGTGACCTTCTCTTAGATGGATGGCCTTACAGGGCTGAACGAGCTCCATCTGCCCGGGTTTAGAGTTGTCCTTCTCTTCTGTGTGTTCCGGGACTCCCCTCTCAACTCCCATGATGGCACTGTCCGCACAGGCGAAGCTCCCATTCTCTTGCTCCTTTCTATGCCCAGGGCTGGGCCCCAGCGCCCGGGGCCGAGCCCCAGCGCCTCGGACCGGGCCACACCGCTGTGCATGCTGTCGCACAACTACAGACAGGGGGAATTGCGGGGGGAAACGGCAGGCTCGCTAAGCCCCTAGAGGTTGAACCCCTAGACGAACATAATATATTAGATGGCATAAGACCATTCCCGTGAGAGCAGAGAAGCTAATTAACCGTTCCCATGAACAGTGCAGCCTTGAGAAGCTGGGAGTTAACTGGAAAGGTGATAAGTAGGTTTAGAGAGGATAAAATGTACAAGGACAAGAATATTGACTGTGTTCATGGTGCATGTGCATAGTGCTCTGGTGTTTTGTAAAAATTATATTATTTACAGAAAGTGTGTGGGAAAATGTGGGCTAGCTGTCCCAATAAAGGATGCTGCTGCACTGACGCGGCAGGCAACTCTTGTCTCAACTCTCTGTGTGTGTGTGTGTGCTTTTCTATCGACCAAACCTAACTACTACGATAGATACCCCGCGACAGGCAGGCATTCATTATCTCCAATGGCTACCTGCTGAGAAACCGTCACGCATATCGAAGCCCTGCTTCTCGGGAGTGGCTGACCATCGCTGCTCATGGGAAGTAGAGAATAAATCCTGCTATCTTTCACTTCACTTCTACTGTCTGGTAGAGCCAATGTCAACCAGCTTCAGGACGAACCCACCGCTGCTGACCAAGGCTGAACCAATCAGGAGTGATAGTAACGCCTCTGTGAAAACATATTTAAGACAGAAAAGAGTTGTTGGGCAGAGGAAAGTTTCAGCAAGAGAAGAGTGGAGTGAGAACATTTGAACAACAATGTAGACACCAAGGTCAGTGAAGAAGAAGGGGGAGGAGGTGCTCCAGGTGCCAGAGCTCAGATTCCCCCGCAGCCCCATGGAAAGCCACAGGGGAGCAGGTGGATGCCTGAAGGAGGCTGTGCTGGTTTAAAGGTAAACCAGCAGGGGAAATGAACTCAACTCAAAAGAGAGATTATAAGTCAGAATAACAATTTAATAAAATAACACAATAAGTACAATTATACAGACAAACAATTGGTTTTAACCCACAAAACCCAAATATATAACCCAGCAGCCTGGGGCATGAACAGAGTGGTGTTCTTTGGGCCCCTCTGAGTGCAAAGTAAAAGGAGAGGGAAAAACCTGTTGGTGAGAGTGCTGTTGCAGTCTGGTCAAGAGTGGTGATTGCAGTCCAGTCGAGAGTGATGGTTGCAGTCTGGTTGAAAAGTGGTGGTTGCAGTCCAGTCGAGAGTGGTGGTCTGCAGTCTGGCTGAGAGCAGTGATATGCAGTCTGGTTGAGAGCGGTGACCTGCAGTCTGACTGAGAGCAGTGGCCTGCAGTCTGGTTGAGAGCGGTGAGCTGCAGTCCTCCTCTGGATCCCACAAGTGGTTAAAAGGTTCCTAAACTCCAAGTTTATATGTTCTCCAGTTCAGGCAGGAATGCTCAGTCCTTCCCTCAGAGCAGGGAATTCCATAAAAGGGTGTGAGGATGCTCAGTCCTTCCCTCAGAGTAGGGAATTCCATAAAAGGGTATGAGGACAGGAACATCTTCCTATTTCGCAGGCCTCTACTGATAACAGTTTCTGGGAAATGGCATGGAAGGCTATAGAATACACAGTTTTGGACTATACCCATCCAGTGATGAATCGGTCCCAGTTGTTCTAACTAGGACATTATCCACCCCTTATTCTATGCCATCCATGTCATGCCCAAATTAACCCCCTTAAAAACTATGTCTCCTTAAAACTATATACACCTATATATATATATATACAATGAAACATTACAGACCATTCTCACTCAAAATTAGGTCCCCTTGTGGTACACAACGTGTCTCCCCATCTTTTTGCATTACCCACCAACTGAAACCAGGTCCTTGAGCAAAAACAATCCTTCGGATGGGTTTACCCTTGCTTGAGGTGGGACTAATCCAAACAGTCTTCCCTAACATTCCTCTCATATGCACCACGGGGACTTTATCTCCATCTACAGTATGCAAAGGTTCTGATTGGGCAGGGCCAGCTCGATTAATGGAGTCTCGGGTGTTGACCAACCAGGTGACCTTAGCTAAATGCAGTTCCCAGTGTTTGAGAGTCCCCCCACACAGTGCCTTCAGGGTGGTTTTCAGCAGTCCGTTACACCGCTCAACTTTTCCAGCCGCTGGTGCATGGTAGGGGATATGATACACCCACTCAATGCCATACTCTTTAGCCCAGGTGTCTACGAGACCATTCTTGAAATGGGTCCCATTATCAGACTCAATTCTCTCTGGGGTGCAGTGTCACCACAGGACTTGTTTTTCAAAACACAGGATGGTATTCCGGGCAGTGGCATGAGGCACGGGGTATGTCTCCAGCCATCCAGTACTTCCTTCTACCATGGTCAGTACGTAGCGCTTGCCTTGACGGGTTTTGGGGAGTGTGATGTAGTCAACTTGCCAGGTTTCCCCATACCTGTATTTCGACCATCATCCACCATACCATAGAGGTTTCACCCGCTTGACCTGCTTGATGGCAGCACGTCTCACAGTCATGGATAACCTGTGAGACAATGCCCTTGGTTAAGTCCACCCCTCGGTCACAAACCCATCTGTATGTTGCATCTCTCCCCTGGTGACCGGAGGCATCATGGGCCCATCGAGCCAGAAATAATTCTCCTTTGTGCTGCCAATCCAGATCTACCTGAGAGACTTTAATCCTGGCAGCTCGGTCCGCCTGCTCGTTGTTACGATGCTCCTCATTAGCCTGTTTCTTGCGTACATGAGCATCTACGTGACCGACTTTCACACTCAACTTCTCTACCCGACCAGCGATGTCCTGCCACATCTCCGCCGCCCAGATGGTTTTCCCTTGGTGTTACCAGTTGACCTCTTTCCATCGCTCCAACCATCCCCACAGAGCATTGCCCACCATCCATGAGTCAGTGTAGAGATAGAGTCTTGGCCACTTCTCTCGTTCAGCTATATCCAAAACCAACTGAACGACTTTAAGGTCTGCAAACTGACTTGACCCACCTTGTTCTTTGGTCACTTCTGCAACTCGCCGTGTGGGACTCCATACAGCTGCCTTCCATTTTCGATTTGTCCCTACAATGCGACAGGAGCCATCCGTGAAGAGCGCATATCGCCTTTCATCTGCTGGTAGCTTGTCATATGGTGGGGTCTCCTCAACCCGTGTCACCTGTTCCTCTTCTTCTTCAGAGGATAGTCCGAAACTCTCACCTTCGGGCCAATTGGTGATAATTTCCAGAATCCCAGGGCGATTAGAATTCCCTATCCAGGTTCGCTGTGTGATCGGAGCGATCCACTTACTCTATGTGGCATCCGTGGCGTGATGTGTAGAAGGAACTCTTCCCTTGAACATCCAGCCCAGCACTGGTAGTCAGGGTGCCAGGAGGAGCTGCACTTCGGTGCCAATCACTTCTGAGGCAGCTCAAACTCCTTCATAGGCAGCCAGGATCTCTTTCTCAGTTGGTGTATAGCTGGCTTCAGATCCTTTGTATCCCCAACTCCAGAATCCCAGTGGTTGTCCTTGGATCTCCCCAGGCACTTTCTGCCAGAGGGTCCAGGAAGGACCATTCTTCCCGGCTGCAGTGTAGAGGACATTCTTCACGTCCTGTCCTGTCCTTACTGGCCCAAGGGCTACCGCATGGGCAATCTCCTGTTTAATTTGTTCAAAGGCTTGTTGTTGTTCAGGGCCCCACTGGAAATCATTTTTCTTCCGTGTCACAAGGTAGAGAGGGTTTACAATCTGTACTCGGGGATATGCATCCTCCAAAAGCCCACAGCGCCTAGGAAAACCTGTGTTTCCTTCTTGTTGGTTGGTGGGGACATGGTTGCTATTTTGTTAATCACCTCTGTTGGAATTAGGTGGCGTCCATCTTACCACTTCACTCCCAGGAACTGAATTTCCTGAGCAGGTCCCTTGACCTTAGTTCGTTTAATGGCAAAACCAGCTCTTAGGAGAATCTGAATTATCTTCTCTCCTTTCTCGAAGACTTCCCCATACAATGATGTCATCAATGTACTGTAGATGCTCTGGAACCTCGCCCTTTTCCAGTGCAGTCTGGATCAGTCCATGGCAAATGCTGGGACTGTGTTTCCACCCCTGAGGCAGTCGATTCCAGGTGTACTGCACACCTCTCCAAGTGAAAGCAAATTGTGACCTGCACTCCACTGCCAAAGGAATGGAGAAAAAGGCATTGGCAACGTCCATGGTGGCGTACCACTTGGCTGCCTTGGACTCCAGCTCGTACTGGAGCTCCAGCATGTCCGACACAGCAGCACTCAGGGGTGGTGTGACTTCATTGAGTCCACAGTAATCCACCGTCAGCCTCCACTCTCCCCTGGATTTACGCACTGGTCATATAGGGCTATTAAAGGGTGAGCGAGTCTTGCTGACCACCCCCTGGGTCTCCAGGTCACGGATCATCTTATGTATAGGAGTCACAGAGTCTCGGTAGGTGCGGTATTGCCGACGGTGCACTGTTGCTGTGGCTATTGGTACCAATTGTTCTTCAACCTTCAGCAGTCCCACAACAGAGGGGTCCTCTGAGAGACCAGGCAAGGTGTTCAACTGTCTAATTTCCTCTGTCTCCACAGTAGCTATGCCAAAAGCCCAACGAAGTCCTTTTGGGTCTTTGAAATACCCACTCCTCAGGTAATCTATGCCAAGGATGCACGGGGCCTCTGGGCCAGTCACTATGGGGTGTCTGTGCCATTCCTTCCCAGTCAGGCTCACATCAGCTTCCAGTGCAGTCAGCTGTTGGGATCCCCCTGTTACCCCAGAAATGGAGATGGATTCTGCCCCTACGTATCTTGATGGCATTAAAGTACGTTTTGTGCCGGTGTCCACTAAGGCCTTATATCTTTGTGACTCTGATGTGCCAGACCACCGAATCCACACTGTCCAATAGACCTGATTGTCCCTCTCCTCTACCTGGCTAGAGGCAGGGCACCCGTAGTCCTGGTCATGGTACTCATTGTGCTCTTCTTGTGAGTATGACCTGGAGGTCCCTTCAAGAGGATCAGATGTATCATCATTCCTGTACTGTCTGGAGTCTTGCCCACGAGAGACTGGAGCAGCATTTACCCTTGAAGAGTTCCTTGTGGTACGTGTTCCTCTTTTCAGTTCATGTACACGGGTTGCTAAGGAAGAGGTGGGTTTCCCATCCCACTTCCTCATATCTTCTCCGTGCTCACGGAGGTAAAACCATAGATTGCCACGTGGAGTGTACCCTCTCTCCTTAACTGGAGGATGCTGGCTCCTAATAGCAGAGACTCTTGTTTGTCCTGGCGCCATATGGAAGATCTCTTCCTTAATTTCTTCTCTTAACTTCTGGTGTCCCTCTTCAATCTTCTCTTCCAGGCTTCGGACATGTTCAACCAGTTTGGTTTCCACAGATGAGACGTGGACTCGTAATGGGGTGGTGACAGTGTCTTCATAAATCCTGAGTTTACTAACCAACACGCTCACCTTGTCCTCTCCCTCCCTCCATTACAGCATTGTTAAGTAGCGGGAATACATTTCTGACCCGAGTCGTGCAAACTTTAACCACATTTGGGATGTGCACTGTACACCATCTGGACTTTTAGGGAATCTTTCATCCTCTGAAAAGATTATCTCCAGTACAGCTAATTCTCTTAAACACTGGATACCTTGTTCCATCGTGTTCCACTGTCCTTGTTGAACGTGGAGGTCCTCCTTACAAAGGTATCTCTCCCTCACACTGAACAACAGTCGCCGCCAGAGGCTGAGAGTTTCCTGCCTCCTTCCAATCCCCTGATCAATGACTACATCTCGAGACAGGGATCTCAGTTGTCTTGCTTCACTCCCATCTAGAATTGTATCGTTAGCTGTGGCATCCCAGATTCGGAGCAGCCAGGTCAGAATCTCATTCGCCTGTCGTGTGAACTCTCTCCGGAGCTCACGTAGCTCACCCAGGGATAGGGACCGAGTGATTATTTCTGGCTCTGTCTCCTCCGGTGGATGTGAAGGTCCTGCCTCTTTATCATCATTTACTATGTGAACTGATTTAGTCTTTGATTTCCTTTTCTGGACAGGGGCGACTGCTATTGGTTTCGGTTGTTCCTCTGGCTCCTCGATGGTTTGTGTGGACACGGTGCCGGTTGATTCATTTCTTTCTCCCTCTGACTCAACTGTGGTTTGGGTGGATGTGGTGCCTGTGGATTTGCTCCTTCTCTCCTCCCCCTGATAGTGCTGTACCATGTCAAGTAGTGGTCAGGGCCCAGCAGGTTGCTGTGAGCTGGTCATCTCTGGAGTTGCCAGAGCATTTTTCCTTCACCAGTCTTATCATGCTAACAGGATCCTGCAGTTGTTTAGGGGTGAATTTCCAGATCATTGGAGGAGAAAACTTCTCCAAATACTGGTCGATGTCCTCCCACTTCCCGTGCCACTCAGCATTATCCACTCCCAGGGCAGGTGTCCAAACAACCTCCCTAGAAGGCCCTGTTCTGACCCTAAACATGGTGTAGACAGTACAGAGCAGACAAAGCAACACTAACAATAACATTATGCTGTCCTTAACATCAAAAGGGAACTCAATATTTTCAAAAACTGTTGTACCAGGTCTGAAGGGGAAGAAGGAGGTGAGAGGCTGGAAACAATCATTCCCCCCTGTTGCCCCAAAGGGCTGGGTGCGATTTTTAATGAGGTCCCAGAGATAGCAACCCAAACCAGGACAGGCAAACAAGACTGAATACACATTTACAATGAAACTCATTGCTTCTGATGTTATGATGACATGAACACAGTATACTAATAAAGCAATTTGGATCCCTCTCCCTGGTTTTAAAGAGAGCATCAAAACAGGTAAATAGTTCCCCATCTGTGGAAATATGAACAGGCTCAGATACAACATCCACGTGAATGCATCAAAGAACATGGTGATCAGGGAGTTTCTCTATCCAAATAGACAAATGCTTAAAATGAAATTGTGATTCTGACTTCTCTCTCTGCCCCACGTTGGGCACCAAAAATGTGCTGGTTTAAAGGTAAACCAGCAGGGGAAATGAACTCAACTCAAAAGAGAGATTATAAGTCAGAATAACAATTTAATAAAATAACACAATAAGTACAATTATACAGACAAACAATTGGTTTTAACCCACAAAACCCAAATATATAACCCAGCAACCTGGGG
The DNA here is from genome assembly GCF_003945725.1 of Corapipo altera. Lineage (NCBI taxonomy): Eukaryota > Metazoa > Chordata > Aves > Passeriformes > Pipridae > Corapipo > Corapipo altera. The sequence continues at coordinate 39,351 of NW_020885089.1, read as the reverse complement.
CATGAACAGAGTGGTGTTCTTTGGGCCCCTCTGAGTGCAAAGTAAAAGGAGAGGGAAAAACCTGTTGGTGAGAGTGCTGTTGCAGTCTGGTCAAGAGTGGTGGTTGCAGTCTGGTTGAAAAGTGGTGGTTGCAGTCCAGTCGAGAGCGGTGGTCTGCAGTCTGGTTGAGAGCAGTGATCTGCAGTCTGGCCAAGAGCGGTGATCTGCAGTCTGGTCGAGAGTGGTGATCTGCAGTCTGGTCGAGAGCGGTGGCCTGCAGTATGGTTGAGAGTGGTGGCCTGCAGTCTGGTTGAGAGCAGTGGTCTGCAGTCTGGTTGAGAGCAGTGAGCTGCAGTCCTCCTCTGGATCCCACGAGTGGTTAAAAGGTTCCTAAACTCCAAGTTTATATATTCTCCAGTTTAGGCAGGAATGCTCAGTCCTTCCCTCAGAGCGGGGGATTCCACAAAAGGGTATGAGGACAGGAACATCTTCCTATTTCGCAGTCCTCTACTGATAACAGTTTCTGGGAAATGGTATGGAAGGCTATAGAATACACAGTTTTGGGCTACACCCATCCAGTGATGAATCGGTCCCAGCTGTTCTAACTAGGACAGAGGTTGAGACCCCATGGGAGGCCCATGCTGGAGCTGGGTCCTGGCAGGGACCTACTGACCCATGGGGAGAGGACCACACACTGCAGCAGATTTTCCTGGTAGGACTTGTGGCCGGTGGGGGACCTACACTGGGCTATCTTGTTCCTGAAGGACTGCACCCTGTGGAGAAGTGACCCACGGGACAGCAGTTTGTGAAGAACTGTTGCCCATGGGATGGACTCATGCCAGCTGGGTTTGTGAAGGACAGTCTCCCGTGGGAGGGAGGGACCCCACGGGAAGCAGGGGAAGTATTCCTCTCCCTGAGCAGCAGCAGAAACAACTGACCATAACCCCCATTCCCCATCCCCCTGCCTTACTGGGGGGGAGGAGGTAGAATTTGGAAGAAAGGAGGTGTGGGGGGGAAGGTGTTTTTAAGATTATTTTACTTCTCACTCTTCTGCTCTCATCCTGTTAGTAATTAATTTAATTAGTATCCCCACTTTGAGTCTGTTTTGCCTGTGATGGTGATTAGTAAGTGACCTCTCCCAACTCAGCTCATGAATCCTTTTTTGTATTTTCTCTCCTCTGTCCAGTTGCAGAGGGGAGTGAGAGAGCAGTTTTAGTGTGTACCTGGCATCTAACCAGGATCTACCCACTACAGCAGCCAACATTTTACCCGGGCTATGGGTTGTGGTCTAGAGTTTCCAAAAACATCTGTAACTGAAATCTGTTTGTATCTACAAAGAAGGTAGATTTGAAGAGGGCCTAGGGTAAAAGTAATCAACAAATGACCAGTCTTAGTTTTGGTGAGCTATGAACGGAATGAAGATTACTGACTTCTGACTTGATGGACAGAAATCAGTTTATTCCCCATGACTCAGGGTTTTTATATCATTCACTTCTAGTTGGGAGTGGTTAAGCAAATTAAGACAGAACACAACTGCAAGTTACACATCCATCACTCTCTCAGGCCGACCTATCACACAGACACTACAACATGCAAACCTCGGAGTTTCAAGTAACCCCCTTTTTACACCCACATATGGTAAGAATGCAAACAGGATAGCCCAACTCATTTCTGGGCAGTAAATCATGGCCTAGAGAAAACAACACAAGGTCATCTTAGACATTCCTCAGGCCCTTCTCTTCTTGTTCTCACACTGACTGTTACAGTGAGCCTCCTTAAATGTTTCACCTGCTGTCCTTCCCCTCCCCCCACTTACTGAGGACTTCTAGAGTAGTTTCCTGACTCATGATTAACACCGTTAGCAACATTAACCTCTGGTGCCACAATAGATCTCTGGGGGCAACAATGAGGTTCTCTTTCCAGTATCATCCTACTTATCTTGCCTGCAGCGAAGGAGTGGTGACTTTCCCTTCCCCCATAATCCCACTACCTTCTCAAGAACAACAGTGGGTAACTTATCCATCACCTCCAGAGGAATTCCTTTCTCCAGTCCTTCTGCCCACAATACATTCCATTGTGCACTAAGACCTTACTGTTTCCTCTTAGACGATCCGCCTCCCTGCTATGTTCCAATCTCCTGACTCCTGTTTCCTGTTGTCATGGTTTGAGATAGCCCCACAGTCCAATTCTCTAGCTCCATCCCCCCTCCCACATCTCAACCTAATGTGAGATGGGTTTTTCCAGACAAAACACAACCAGACTCAAAGTGGGGGAAAGGGAATATATTACAATGACTGTACAAATAAATACTATAACACATTATACACAAAATCACAACTATCTCTACCATGACATATAGTATTTACAATGGATCAGATCTCTTCTCCCCTCCAAATAAAAGTCCAGGAGGGAAAGAAGAACAGATCCCCTTCCAGTCCCTCAGGGCAGCAGCTTCTTCTAAGGCAGCAGGTTCTCCTCATCTCATGCATGCAGCAGCTGATAGTTGGATCTCTGCCAGCACTCACGAGGGGGGTATCCCCCTCGGCCCCTTGACGCAGGCAAAGGGGTCTTCCGTGGGCTTCGTAACCCCAGACAAAGACCGTTTCACCACGTCATATCACGAAGACGCAGGGGGTCTTCGTGACGGTCTGGTATCTCCAGGAGATTCAAGCTCCTTGCAGGGCCTCTGTGCCCTGTCTCAGGCTGCGAGCTTCTTTGTAGCTTGCAGCAAGGGAGGGCCCCCAAGGTCAACCTCCCACACCGTCCTGGCTCAGCTCTCAGGACGACTGAACTTCTCAGCTCCTCTCTGCAAGTGCTGTAGCACTTCAAGGCTCTTTCAAGTAAGAGTCCATCATCTTCCTCCTTTCCAGGAGGTCTCAAAGGAGTTTTAGGGGTTTGGTACAGTTCCTACCCCCAGAACTCCGAAGCTCTGCTGCGGGCTCTCTTTTCCTCAACTCTCCTTCCAGGAGTCTTCTCTGCGGTGCTGCATGTCTCTGTTGCTCCGTCTTATCTCTTCTGGCTCTCTGCCACCGCTTCTCCGGTCAGTGCCAGCTCGGCTGCTGCTTTTCTCGGGTCGCTGCCCAGTTTGGAGAAAACATCTCCCAACTCACAACTACAGGTACCTAGCCCAGCTTTATGCTGTTCCAGGTCCCTGTAGCCCCCAGTTGGGGTTGGGGGGCCCCAGAGGCCCCGAGGGGCTCCGGGCCCCTTTCCTCGTGGCTCTACAACAACATGGCTACTTCTTCTTCCAACCAAACTACAACTCTTCCGGTGCTTGTGATATGTTTACATTTCTGCAGGAGCGCTCACTGGACAGAACTTCAAAACTTCCAGGGGTTTCCACCCCTGGGGGTAACCACTTTTCAGCCTCTGGGGGAAAACAAGGTTCAAACCACTACATCTGTTTACTAACCATTCCGGTGAAAACCATCTTTCTACTGTAACGGATTAGATCCTGAACTATCTCTCTCCACATTAAAGACCTTCCCCTGTCCCCTTGTCCAACATCTCTTCTTCCTCCCTGCAGGGCTAATGCTCACCTCAAGTGGTCCTGTAATTGTACTGCATAGTGTTTTATTGTGTCTGACAAACCTTGAACCATAGGAGTCATTCTATCTAGACCGGCAACCAGCAACATAGGTGAGGGCTGTCCCAGAACCAACTGTCTGTCATACATCAATTGCAAACATGTTGCCTTCTGCACACTTTCTGTCACGTGATCTATAGCTGGAGTGTCGATCCTAACTGGATCACCCCTGTCTAAAGGATCCAAATCTCCTGCCCAATAGGCAACACTCTGAGTTAAAGACCATGGTTTTCTTGGGTCATCCACTATCAAAAACACTCCCATCCCCCAGTATCCCTGGGCTTCTCGCTCAGACAGCATAATTCAATCACCAGTCATCAGGGACACTCACCACACATATTCAGTTTAGGACTCCCATATAAGCCTGCTATGGTTTTCCTGGAACTTTGATATCTCTGTCACCATTTTAGTAGCAGTTTGCTGACCCTGACCATCATCTGTAGTTTCAGTTTTAATTAGGGGTTGTAAGGTTACTTCCTCCTCATCAGATGTCAATGCAAATGTTACATCTTGCTCTTTATCAAAATAATAGACCCATTTACTGTCTTCCAACTCCATTGGATACAAAAAGAGTTGTGAGACCATGTTTCTGCAAATGGTCCAGATTCTAACTCCTGCAATTCCTCCTGTAAGATTCTTTCTCTCTTATACGCATCCCAGAGCTCTGCCTGAAGCCTCCTAGTATGATTCCATTTGGCAGTAAGCAACCCCTCTGCCTGCAGCCTCTTTTCCTTTTCCTGATCGTACTCAGCAGCAAGCAACACCTCCAGAAGCCTGCTCTCCCTTTCCTCATATAACTGATCCTGCAGTCCTTCCACCAAATCCTGCAGAGATCCAATCATTTCTCCCTCTGCCCGTTTGTTGGCATACCTCTCCTTTTGGGCAATGGTTAAAGTTGCTCCCAAAATTGCACATAAAACTGCTTTTCCTTTTCCCTTTCATACCTTTTGTTCACTTAACACTTCAATTATCTGTTTAACCACCACCTCAGGGTTATACCAATTTCCATTTGCTCATTCCATGACCAGTGGAGTCGGGCAGGCATTATATTCTCTCAATTTTGACAGAATGAAGGAGCATGTCAAGCACTGACATTTCCCACACAATCTTGACTTGCAGCTGCTAGGATCCGTCCCCGCTGTTAACAGCTAAGGGATCACTTCCCAGCACTCCCTGCCCAGAACTCATGGGTAGAGTGATGGTATCCCATATCAATCCCTTCAACCATGTAATCCTGTCTGTGATGCCAATAAAATTGTTGTGTCCCACCCCAAAAGGGAAGGGAACATGCAGGTGCGCACATGCCTGTGGTCAAAAAGGAATGATAAAAGTCTGAGGGTCTGCAAAAACTTACAAAGTTTTATTAGTAAATTATACACTTGTCATGGAAATTGGTATAAGTTAGTCCCTTATCTTCTAGTATAAACACATTGTGGTGGATTTTGGATAAGGAGTAGGGTGAAAGGGAAAAGAGAGAGGAAGAGAGGAAGAGAGGAAGGAAGGAAGGAAGGAAGGAAGGAAGGAAGGAAGTTCACCAGTCCTTGTTTCAGCATTGATATCTAGGGTCCTGAGGTGTGCACCCGGGCTTTGTGGGGGTACCTTTTTATGGATAAGTTTTCCCTGCCCTGGAGATAAGTTTCTTGCAAATTAGTTATCATGCACAGTTCATTCTTCTAGACCTTTCTGGAAATGGGTCAGTGTGGGGGGAGGCAACGGGTCCGCTGAGCCCCTAGAAGTTGACGAACTTAAAATATTGGATGGTATAAGGTCGTTCCCATGAGAGCAGTGAGGTTAATTAACTGTTCCCATAAACAGAGCAGCCTTGAGAAGCTGGGAGTTGACTGGAAAGATGATAAACAGGATGGAATGTGCAAGGGCAGAGATGTTGGCTGTGTTTCATGGTGCAGGTGTTAGTACTCTGGTGTTTTGTAGAAATTATGTTTACAGAAAGGGTGTGGGAAAATGTGGGTTAACTGCCTCAATAAAGGAGGCTGCTGCACTTACGTGGCAGACAACTCTTGTCTCAACTCTGTGTGTGTGTGTGTCTGCTTTTTCTACCGACCAAACCTAACAATACGATAGATACCCCACGACAGGTCAGAGGGCTTTGGGGGTCTTGATCCTCCCCTACTGTGTTGGCCTTTGGTCAACACTCTATGCCAGTTTCTTGACCTCATTGCTGAGCCTGCAGTGTTCTGTATTGCATTTATCTCCAGGAACCAGAACAAGGATGTTTGTCCCAGAAAAGTGCTTCCCTACCTCCATATGGCCCCATTCTCCAGTCACATCCTGTTCTTTCTCACAGCATGTTCTTACCAACAGTCTTTGGTTGTCTCCATGGCTATCTGGCTATCAGTGTTTGAGACATATGCCCCTTATCTTCTTGGCTTCTACACTGGGTGACCGATGGCTCTCTATTTTGTCTATGTGTGTATGGTGGTCTGAGTGCCAGCAACTGGAGTCAAATCAGAGGTCTGAGAGTCTGGGTGCCAGCAACTGGAGTGAGAGTGAAACCAGGCAAGGCCTAGAAAGCAAATGTAATATAGCAATACGAAAAGTAGAGAGTCAAATTCAGAATACAGATTTTAAGCAAAGGCACAGAAAACTTGGTCTTAGAAACAGCGGAGGCAATAATTCATTACGGTATGCAGAACACAGTGACACAGGAGAACAGAAGTATATGTACTCA